>NW_006921867.1:4075937-4080327 GCF_000298275.1 Orycteropus afer afer
TCCAACTCATAGCAACCCCTCCTTGGGTTTCTGAGGCGGTATCACTATGGAAGTAGATTGCCCAGTCTTCCTTCTGAGGAGTGGCTGGTGAATTTGAACTGCCAGTCTTCTAGTTAGCAGTCAAATACCTTAGGCACTACACCACCAGAGATCCTTAGCAAGTTAAAATTCTGCAAGATTAGCTGATTTATTTTCTAATATAGACTTCTTGGAGACAACATAGAAAATGCTTTTCTGAAATGTCTACATATACATGCTTTCTGGGGCATGCTGCACAAGCATTCTCCCATGACTATCTGGTAAAAGTTCTACAAGAAGTCATGTGTCATTAAGGTTCTAGATCACAGGTTGTTTTCTTAGGAAGACATAACTGAGGACAATCCAGAATCTAATTAAAGGTGAATTTCAGCCTCCACTGGAGTCTGCCACCTTAGTTATGTCAAGCACCTTAATTTATTAATGGTCTTTCACATTTTTACCATCACACTTTCACCTTTTCCACAATCTCTTAACACTAGCTTTTTGTATCATTTTAATCTAAGCCAATGATCCTAAATAGCCAGAAATGCCTTGGTTAAAATATGAAAGTGCTCCTTTGAAATTAAGTAATTTTCAAGAGTCTCATATTAAAGTGTTTTTTTATTATGATATAAATTTTAAATATCAGAATTACAATACTTAATATGCATTTATTAATTAATATTTACTATTATAAGCTATTTCTATACTATTTTTTCCTCTCCAATATATTTTCCCAGGAGCTTTTTAATTAGAAAATTTATTGCTATTTAATACAGATAAGATTTTGGCATATTAATTTATTAATTTAACCCCCTACTCATGTTGAATCCTACCATGTGCAAGGTTCTATGGTAGTCTTTGGACCAAGTATAAAAGAATAAAGTAGCTTCATAGCCTTCATGGTATTCAGTTGAAAGAAATATTCAACATAAACTCTAAATTAAATACTGTTCATTGGATATTAAAATAAAAGTAACTTTGGCAAGCTATGGAACACAGAACAGGGAGTGATTAATTCACTTTGGAGAGGCTAGGATTAGTTTCACAGAGGAAGTGATATCTTGAAGATATGTAGCACTTGGATACAGAAAATGTATACTCTAAGCAGAGGAACTATAAAATACAAAGCAATCCTAAATATACATAGAAAATTTAGTGGTAAGCAAAAAGATTAGTGTAGCTATGGCATAAATGCAAGAAACAAAATTTTAAAAAACTTTCTTTGTCATCTTTGTCACCATGTGCTAAATTTTGTATTTTAATAACATCGCTGAACACTTAAAATAACTCCTGTGAAGTGAGATTTTACCCTTTTGATAGCTAAGTGAATACAATACATTACATTTCAATTTCCAAGATAAAATTGCTAATTTTCTAGTATCTTTAAGGCAGAATACCTGAAGTTGAAGTCATCTCCTCCCAGGAAACAGGGAGATAGAGATCTTCCTTGATGATTACATTTGAAAAGGGTGACTCTCAGGTCCTGGAGGATGCATTCTTGATTTACATACTTTTCAAACTGAAAGAGAAAGAATTTAAAATAACAAGTATTTTAAATAACATGACAAAAAAGAGAGAAGCCTATGGAAGTTTCTAACCTTATTTTCAACAGGGACAATTTAAATGTCTTATTTTAATTTGTATTTGTTCTTAAACTATTTATGTTTAAATAAAGAAAAAAAATGTTTAATTCAGCCAGCAATATTTGTCAGTTACCCAAGAGCCCTCTCAAGAGGTTTGTTGTTGTTGGTTGTTATTAGGCATTGTTGAGTCAGTTCTGATGCATAGCAACCCTAGGTACAACGGAAGGAAATGCTGCCTGGTCCTGAGCCATCTTCAACATCATTGCTATGTTTGAGACCATTGTTGCCATTCCTGTGTCAATCCACCTGCTTGAGGGTCTTCCTCTCTTTCACTGACCCTCTACTTTACCAAGCATGATGTCTTTCTCCAGGGCCTGGTCCCTCCTGATAACATATCCAAAATACATGACAAATCTTGCCATCATTGCTTCTAAGGAGATGTTTACTCAAGCCCAAATTTCTAGACCTTGTGTCTACTGCTAAATAAATTGCTTGTCTTCTGAGATTTACCGACTCGTTGTTGTTGTGTGACCTTAAGTTGATTCCAACTGCCTCATAGGATTTTCTAGACTGTAATCTTTACCTGAGAGTCCTGGTGGTGCTGTGGTTAAGCACTTGGATGCTAACCGAAAGGTCAGTGATGCTGACCAGATGCTTCATGGGAGAAAGATGTGGTAGTCTAATTCCATAAAGACTTGCAGGTTTGGAAACCCTATGGGAATAGTGCCTAAGGCACTTGACTGCTAACCAGAAGGCTGGCGGTTCAAACCCACTGGCCACTCCTCAGAAGAAAGATGGGGCAATCTACTTCCGTAGTGATACTGCCTCAGAAACACAAGGAGGGGTCGCTATGAGTCGGGTCTGACTCGACAGCACATAACAACATGGGAAGTTCTACTCTGACCTACAGGGTAGCTATGAGTCAGAATCAACTCAATGCCAACGGGGTTTTGGTTTATAAACTTTATGGAAGCAGATCACCAGCTCTGTCTTTCTTCTAGAGAGCTGCTAGATTGGGTTCTATTGCCGACCTTTCAGGTTAGTGGCTGAGCACTTAGCCGTTGCACCACTAGAGAGTCTTCAGGGCTCCTTAACAATAAAAAATATTGAAAAAAAAAAGAAAGAAAAAAACTCCCTGCTGTCAAGTCAAATCTAAGTTTTAGGGAACCCTGTAGGATTAAATTGAACTGCCCCACAGGGTTTCTAAGGTTGTAAATCTTTATGGAAGCAGAATGTCTCAGCTTTCTCCGGTGGAGCAGCTGGTAGGTTTGAACCGCTAACCTTTTGATTAGCATCTGAGCATTTAACCCCTGTGCCACCAGGGTTCCATTAGAGGAGTGAAATTGCTTATCTCTTGTGATTTTTGAATTGCCAAAAGACAGTGAGTTTAGAAGGGTCTGCATTTCTTAGCAACAAATTTAAGATATGTAGAAGGATACAACCATTTAATTCCCTCTGCATTTCTGTACTAGAGAATAAAATCATATATTCCACTGTTGTAGTCTTTTATTCCTTGGCCTTTTACATAAAGAAATATAAAATGATATGGTCTGCTAAAAGAAATTGGACAAAAAAATCACTTTTCCTCAGATTAAAAACATATATGTGTATGTGTGTGCATAACAAATGCTTTAAAATTTGTAATTTAAACTCCATCATTCTGCTTTTTAATGTTTTATATCAGTCTTTTAAAAAAGTATTTTAAACTATCGAATATATTAGTTTCTATATATTAATTAGCACATTGTGTATGAGTAGAGTTCTTTTGAACTGTCACATATTAAATAGCAAACCTTTCACAACATTTCATAGTAAAAAATGCTTGTACCTCATTTTGTAACTATGAGTTATTAATTTATGTTACCTACACTAAGAAAATAGGAACATATGTTAATAGCAGGTGTTGTTTTGAAAGTTGTATTAGTAAATGTGCTTCCTTACAATTAGTTTTTTACTTAACACCAAAATTATTATGAATTCTCAAAATATACTTAAGCTATTCACATTGTTAAAGTTAACTTCTAAAAATTCTTTATTATCTGATCTACATTGGAAAGACATTTGATATTGATGCTTTTAAAATTTGATATTTCTCTTTCCATTTATAGTAAGCCTATGAATGATAAAGTCTATCAGAACTCACAGTAATGAAAATGATCGGCAAATTGTGTAAAGATAAGAAAATTCAAGAAGTCTGATCCTCTGATTCTCAGTGATATTTTCCTAAATTAAAATTGGCAGATTGAATTAATTCAGCCAAGTCATTGTTTACATCTAGGCCTCAGTCCTTCTGTGGACTGCTGGTTGTACAAAGTTCTGCCTTATGAATGATATCAAGTACTTTTGGCAAATCAGAGACTATATACAAATCTGCTTGTTTTTTTCTTTGTGTTAGTAATTGAAGGAGCCCTCATTGTGTAGTGGTCAAAGCACTTAACTACTAAGTAAAAGTCTGCAGTTCAAACCAACTAGCCATGCCACGGGAGAAAGATGTGGCACTCTGCTTTTATAAGTATTTACAGCCTTGGAAACCCTATGAGTCAGTTCTGCTCTGTCCTATAGGGTCACTATGAATTGGAATTGGTTTGGTGGCAGTGGGTTTGGTTTGGGGCTGTTGTTGTTGTTGTTGTGTGCCAAGGAGTCGGACCTGACTCATAGCGACCCCTCCTTGGGTTTCCAAGGTGGTATCGGTATGGAAATAGATTGCCCAACCTTCCTTCTGAGGAGTGGCTGGTGGGTTTGAACCATCAGCCTTCTGGTTAGCAGTCAAGTGCCTTAGGCACTAT
>NW_006921867.1:4080427-4084114 GCF_000298275.1 Orycteropus afer afer
CTTAGGCACTATGCTACCAGAGTTCCTGGTTTGGGGCTAGTAATTGAAAAATTTTTTCACATTATGGCATAAAATCAACACTAAATTCTAGGAGCGGGTAGTATGTATAGCCATATAGTAATATTCCCATTGTTTTTTGGTATAACAGTTGGAAGACATTGACTGGGTTTTATGGTGGTTGTCTCTATGAAAATCACATGCCTCTACAAAATCTAAGGAGCTCTGGTTTATCCCTGGAATATGTGAATGGAGAGTGATTAAAAGACTGATATCTCTGAAAATAACTGCATCCAATAGTCTATTGGAAATACAGTTTGCTTTTTCTTTAAGCTTTACACTCTGTGTCTATTAGTAGGGTAAAGTATAGGTGAAATCTGATTTGAAAGGATAGGAAAATCTGATTTGACAGTTTATGGCCATTGTCTCATATTCTGTACCTACAAAATGAAATTATTCTGAATTCTTGATTAATAGAACATAAAGTGAGTCGTTTTAGCACTACCTGTCATTTGGAATAAAAATATATATTTGTCACAACCCCAGAGAAAGTGAGGCTGTGAGTTATAAAAATGTGCTGGTTCCTATATGAAAGACACCATATTTTATAGAGAATAGCTGCTGAAGCTTGTCTTTTTAGAAACAAGTATGGTGTGAGGATTAATATTGGTGGCGCTTGGCACTGTGGTAAGAATAAAAAATAATTATAAAATAATTGTCATAAAATACTGAATACCTCTGTAAGAACTTTAGAAAAGAGCTCTGTTGATGCAGCTAAGGCATTCGGCTGCTAGCCAAAAATGTAGGCAGTTCAAACCCACCAGCCACTCCATGGAAGAAAGATGGGGCAGTCTGCTTCTGTAAACATTTACAGCCTTGGAAACCCTATGGGATCAGTGTGAGTCGAAATCAACGTTGTAGCTGTGGGTTTGGTTTGGTTTTATGAGCTTTAGAAACTGAATCACTTCTTTCACATATGAGTAATTGAGCTAGCATTAATTTTTTTCATGAGAAAATGTTCAATTTATGAAATTATTGCAATTGTTTTTAAAGAAATACAGTATTTTTCACCAAACAAGTTCTTACACTGATATCATGTCTTAAAACACCAATTGCACATACATGCTTAAAAACCTTTCTGAAAACTAACTTAGCTTCATGAAATATAAAACAATTAACTTTCTCTCCTGTCACATTTAAGCTGTGATAAAATAACCTTGTAAAACTGATAAAAATGTACTCAACCCCCTTCCTTGAATTCCATTAAAATGCATCATTACAAACTTTTTGTTTATACTAAAATAAAATATGAATATTTTCAACTTGAAAAGTTTCATTTTCTTGCTTAGCCACATGTCCGTATTTATAATTTATACAAAACCAAAAACTATAACTTCTATTAATATATTTTACTTATTTATATGTTAAAGAATTACACAAATGTTATATTTTGGGTCACCGATTCATTCTAGTTTGTCTGAGACAAGCTGTTTTTAGAAAGTTTTTAAAACCGAATGTCCCACATCTTTGGGATCCACTTAGCCCCAGGCAAATCAGGGTGGTTGGCCATCCTAAAGTTCTAGTTTCTCCTGGAATTCTTGCATCCCTTAAAATTGCTCACAGGATGTTGAATATACATAAATACACATGTACATTTGTCTAAGATGAATGTATGTAGTTTTCATCATTTAAGATTTCACTTAAGAACCACTAAACCAAAGGAGATAAATACTATTTGGAGAACGGGTAAAAAAAAAAAAAAAGAGTCAAAATAATTTTAAAATAGGATACTTAAATAAATAGCAGTTCTACTAAATAGCAAATAAGTTAGAGATATACTTTAGTGTTTATAATTTTTAATATTTATTGTTAGTCTTAGTTGTATAATATGTATCTCCTGGCTTGGCATAGTTCATGGGGTTTGGAGAGACAAACTGAGGTTTGCATCCTGTCTTCAAACATTTTAGAAGTTGAACTTCAAGTTACAGAACATTTTTGTGATTCACCAGACTTTTAAGTAAAATGGGGAAATACTGCCTAATTTTTAATAAAATTGTAAAGGTTAGAGAAAATGTATGTTAAACTTCTAACTTGATACATCCTAAGACATTTGACTGCTAACCTGAAGGCTGGCAGTTCAAACCCACCAGCTACTCCTTGGAAGGAAGATTGAGCAATCTACTTCCATAGTGATACCATCTCAGAAACCCAAGGAAGGGTCACTATGAGTCAGATCTGACTTGACGGCAATGTGCTTGGTTTGGTTTTGGATGTAAATGGTAGGTAAAAGAAGTCCCTGGGTGGTGCAAAAAGTTAATGTGCTTGGCTGCTAACCAAAAGGGAGGAAATTCTACTCCACTCAGAGGCCCCTTAGCAGAAATAGGAAGAAGCAGAATCTCCTTCACAAAATCAGCCACTAGAAATCCCATACAGCACAGTTCTACTCAGATACACATGATGTCACAGAGTTGACTTGGCAGCAATTTGTTGTTGTTGTTATTTGCCATCTAGTCGGACCAGACTCATAGCGACCCCTCTTTGGGTTTCTGAGGTGGTATCACTACAGAAGTAAATTGCCCAACCTTCCTTCCAAGGAGTGGCTGGTGGGTTTAGGCTTCTGGTTAGCAGTCAAGTGCCTTAGGCACAACACTACCAGAGCTCCTTGGCAACAATTAGTACTGGTATTATTAAGAAAGAGGGCATTCGTGGTGCAGTGGTAGAATTCTTGCCCTCCACACAAGAGACTCAAGTTGGATGCCCAGCAAATGCTCCTGTCCATCAATGGAGTGTTTCTATTGCTATGATGATGAGAAGGTTTCAGCAGAGCTTCCAAACTAAGACTGACTAGGTAGAAGGCCTGGTGTTCTACTTCCGGAAACCCTCTAATTAAAACCCTGTGTATCAAAGAGGTCTGATCCATAACCCAGCAACGGGATAGCACAGTGCAAGGCAATGTTGTATTTCCTTGGTCATGGGGTTGCCATGAGTGGGAGGCCAAGATGAAAACCACTAACAACATTCTTAATAACATTAAGCAGTGGTTAAAGCATTCGGCTGTTAATTAAAAGATCAATCGTTCAAACCAACCAGGTACACCTTGGGAGAAAGATGAGGCAATCTGTTTCTGTCAAAATTTACAACCCAATGGGACAGTTCTACTCTGTCCTATAGGTCACTATGAGTCAGAATCTACTAGATAGCGGTGGGTTTTATATGTTTGTTATGTTCTTAACATTTTTTATAATTAAACATGTCCTTTTCATGGGTTCTAGCAATATTCTTACTAGAAGCCGTGATTTTAAACAACCTTCCACCAAATTTATTTTTTTTTTAAAGTGACTTACTTGAAGGTAAAATTTAAATAGTTTAGGAGATATTTTTAGAAGATGTCATTACAAATCTCTGATAGAGAAAGCAAACTGTTATGTGTATAAGGTCAAGCTGATCAATGATAATAAAAAGAAATTTCTGAATTGAGCACCACTTGCTCTACCTTTTTAAAGCCATATAGGGATGCTTGAATGTGAGGTGGCAGACTAATTAGTACACAGATAATTAAGACATAATTTACTTCAGCAAGTAATGAGATTCAAATGGTAAGTAGAACCTGGGGCTAAAAACAACATGATGTCATGGTGTGACAGAAATTATAGGAATGATTTATTTTAAAAAATCACTACAGCAATAAAT
>NW_006921867.1:4084279-4087787 GCF_000298275.1 Orycteropus afer afer
GAGGAGTGGCTGGTGGGTTTGAACCGCCAGCCATCTGATTAGCAGGCAAGTGTCTTAGCCACTGTGCTACAAGTGTAATATGGAATCTGGCGTATGAACTTGGTCAGATCATTTTTACCTGAATTGAGAGACAGTGTTATCTCCCTGCTTTCCAGTCTGGAGTGACAAAATGCCCCCAGAGCTAATCCATGGCCTATGCTGGCTATCTAATGGAAACCTCGCCCTTGGAGTCCTTATGACCTTTTAATTTGTTGCATGGCTAGATTCCACCATCGACCAAATCATTTCCACGTGATTCAGAAGATATTAGAGAATATTCTGATATGTCTGATAACCATTCAGAATCTCTCAAGAATTACTCTTGGACACCCCTGAATGAAAATAACAAAGACGTTAGATTAAATCCCCAAATAATTATCCGTGCTCAGATTGTTTTAACCAACACATGCCTTTGGACTCTCTGTTCAATGTTACATCCAATTGATTTTACTGCATTAAAAAAATCACTATGAAAACCTTTTCAACATAGGCTGGCTTCATTTTTGTCTTTAAATTGCACTGAACACAGTCTGTTATTGTTAGACTGCCTTTGCTTCAGCGTCTTAAATATTTTTCAAAAGAGGTATAACTTAATGGAGACATAAGTATGACCTTTTCACTTAGAATCTTTGTGAAAAATGTAAAAGATACTTTGCAAGTGTGAATTGTTAATTGAGTATGACTGTGACTGTGGTTAAAGCATTGGGCTTCTAACCAAAAGGTCAGTGGTTCGAACCCACCAGCTACTCCACAGGAGAAAGATGAAGCAGTCTGCTTATGTAAGGATTTGCAGCTTTGGAAACCCTGCAGGACAGTTCTTGATGGCATTGAGTTTAGCTCTGTTTTTGATTTGAAACCAGAGTAAGATGCAAAAAAGAGTGTGTCTATGGCAACTTTTTATGTCACAAAAAATTGAAAGGGATTTAATTTCGTGTGACTTCTTTTTAAATTCACTTAATGAAGTAAAACTGGGTATATAATTAAAGTGTAAGATTAAAAGATTGTGAGAATGTTGCAAGATGGGAAAATGTTTCTTTCTGTCATATAGAGAGGTTGCTATGGGTAGGAGCCAACTGGACAGAACCTAACAACCAACAAGAACAAGATTAAAGCATGAAAATTGAAGATGATGGAAGAGGCTCACACAATAATTGAGCAGTAAATGCATATATTCTTCCTTAAACACAACTTAAGTTTCATAACTCTTGAACTTATTCACTATGATGTAATAATAATCATATATGGGTCAGAAGCATAAGACTTTTATAAGTGTATAGTGCTGTACATATACCTTGTTAAAAATTAATCAAAACGCAAAGAAATGGCAACATAGATTTATTCCAAGCAGTTATTCTATATGCATATAGGGAGACCATTCTGTTTCTAAAAAAAAGCAACTGGCTGGAGGTAAGATAGTTACAATAAGGCTTATAAAGAGATGAGGGCGAAGAATAGATGATCAACCACTGGCTAATCTCATCACAATTGATTGACTCCTGCCTGGTAGTATAGTGGTTAAGGCATTTGGCTGCTAACCAAAAGGTTGATGGCTCGAACATACCAGCCACTTCATGGAAGAAAGATGAGGCAGTCTAGTTCTACAAATATTCACAGCCTTGGAAACCGAAGAGGGGTTGCTAGGAGTTGGAATTGACTTGATGGCAGTGAATTTGCTTTTTGGTTTTCCCCCTTTTACTGAGACCAGTTTTTCAGGTCATTAGTTGGCCCCTGGCCTTCCACCCACTTGCAGCCATGATCTCTTTTGAGATTTAATTTAGGAGAATCTTGGTGGTGCAGTGAATGGTTAAGTGCTTGGCTGATAACCAAAAGATCAGCAGTTCAAACCCACCAGCTACTCCTTGGAAGGAAGATTGAGCAATCTACTTCCATAGTGATACCATCTCAGAAACCCAAGGAAGGGTCACTATGAGTCAGATCTGACTTGACGGCAATGTGCTTGGTTTGGTTTTGGATGTAAATGGTAGGTAAAAGAAGTCCCTGGGTGGTGCAAAAAGTTAATGTGCTTGGCTGCTAACCAAAAGGGAGGAAATTCTACTCCACTCAGAGGCCCCTTAGCAGAAATAGGAAGAAGCAGAATCTCCTTCACAAAATCAGCCACTAGAAATCCCATACAGCACAGTTCTACTCAGATACACATGATGTCACAGAGTTGACTTGGCAGCAATTTGTTGTTGTTGTTATTTGCCATCTAGTCGGACCAGACTCATAGCGACCCCTCTTTGGGTTTCTGAGGTGGTATCACTACAGAAGTAAATTGCCCAACCTTCCTTCCAAGGAGTGGCTGGTGGGTTTAGGCTTCTGGTTAGCAGTCAAGTGCCTTAGGCACAACACTACCAGAGCTCCTTGGCAACAATTAGTACTGGTATTATTAAGAAAGAGGGCATTCGTGGTGCAGTGGTAGAATTCTTGCCCTCCACACAAGAGACTCAAGTTGGATGCCCAGCAAATGCTCCTGTCCATCAATGGAGTGTTTCTATTGCTATGATGATGAGAAGGTTTCAGCAGAGCTTCCAAACTAAGACTGACTAGGTAGAAGGCCTGGTGTTCTACTTCCGGAAACCCTCTAATTAAAACCCTGTGTATCAAAGAGGTCTGATCCATAACCCAGCAACGGGATAGCACAGTGCAAGGCAATGTTGTATTTCCTTGGTCATGGGGTTGCCATGAGTGGGAGGCCAAGATGAAAACCACTAACAACATTCTTAATAACATTAAGCAGTGGTTAAAGCATTCGGCTGTTAATTAAAAGATCAATCGTTCAAACCAACCAGGTACACCTTGGGAGAAAGATGAGGCAATCTGTTTCTGTCAAAATTTACAACCCAATGGGACAGTTCTACTCTGTCCTATAGGTCACTATGAGTCAGAATCTACTAGATAGCGGTGGGTTTTATATGTTTGTTATGTTCTTAACATTTTTTATAATTAAACATGTCCTTTTCATGGGTTCTAGCAATATTCTTACTAGAAGCCGTGATTTTAAACAACCTTCCACCAAATTTATTTTTTTTTTAAAGTGACTTACTTGAAGGTAAAATTTAAATAGTTTAGGAGATATTTTTAGAAGATGTCATTACAAATCTCTGATAGAGAAAGCAAACTGTTATGTGTATAAGGTCAAGCTGATCAATGATAATAAAAAGAAATTTCTGAATTGAGCACCACTTGCTCTACCTTTTTAAAGCCATATAGGGATGCTTGAATGTGAGGTGGCAGACTAATTAGTACACAGATAATTAAGACATAATTTACTTCAGCAAGTAATGAGATTCAAATGGTAAGTAGAACCTGGGGCTAAAAACAACATGATGTCATGGTGTGACAGAAATTATAGGAATGATTTATTTTAAAAAATCACTACAGCAATAAATACAAGTGTAATATTGTTGTTGTTGTTGTTGTTGTTATGTGCCGTCGAGTCGGCCCCGACTCATAGCAACCCCTCCTT
>NW_006921867.1:4088172-4091816 GCF_000298275.1 Orycteropus afer afer
TTTTATGTCCATTTTCCAGACAAGGAAACCAGGGCTTAGATCTAGTTCATTCCAGTTTGATCCCCTGCTGAGAATTTGCATTTCCACCCCAGTTATACTTAAGCAGGTTAATTAAAATGCAGATACTGCTTCAGTGTATCTGGGGTGGAAATACAGATTCTCAGCAGGGCGTCAAACTGGAATGAACCATTTCAAAGCCCTGGTTTGTGTGTGTGTATATATGTATATGTATGTTCGAATACACACACATGTGTATATGTATACAAAAAAACACATGTCACTACATATCAGAATATACTTAAATGTGTCTGTTTACTCTGTAAATTAATCATCATTGATTTCAGTGTTTAGATGGCATTTCAAATGATAAAATGGCTTCATTATCCTTTGCAGGCAATCTGCTTTTCCTGCAGCCTCTCCTAGTCCCACCATCCCGTTTTTGATATTACATCAAGATTTTTTTTCGTTCTGTTGATCTAATTATCCTTGTATAATTTTTAGCAAGATTTCTTGGCAATGTAGAGCCACAAAACTGGTGATATGGCTTGAGCTCAAATGATGCTTCTATTCAATTTGTTTACCTTTTACAGCTTGAGTAGAGTTTGTGTGTCATAAGAAAAATAGCAAAATAATAATAATAATATAGTAGAAGAGGACTTTTATGGATAGACTTATTTTAAGTTAATATTGGCTGCAAGGGATCCATGACTTCTACTGTTCTTCTTGGAATCTTTTATTCCAAGGACATACTCCAAACATACTCCAGAGCAAAACTTTTATCAACTGATGCCAAATACATAATTTTATTAATTCCTAATTTTTCCACAGGCTTCCTTGGAATAAACTTCCCACTAAGAAATAGGTTGTTCATTTATTTCTCATTTCCCCCAAATTGAAGAAAGCTGTTCTTCAATTTAGATAGATGTTGACAAGGTCCTCTGCATAGTGACAGGTGTTAGGCTATAATTGGTCATTATAGAATTATGTTTTGCTTCGAGGGATTCAGAAAACAAGAAAAGCATGTTCTTATGTACATTGACTTTGGTTAAAAATCAAAAGACTGATGCTGGGCATAATATGTAAATTAGAAAGTTTCCTCATTAATGACCAATCAATATATTAAAAATGCATTAAAATCATTGAGAACATCCCTGGGAAACCACTCTTTCTCTTGGACCTAAAGTGCAAAGTACCCTTCTTATCATTATTTTTAAAAAATTTTAATGTGGAAAATGTGATTAAAAGAGCAGTATGGAACAAAATACAGCTAGATGACCTAGATGGAGAAGAGATGAGAAACTAGAAGCTAGGGAAATATACAGGCTAAAAGTACCAGGGAACTACTCAATTGCAAATGCCTTGCTATTCCAAGCATTGTATAAAACAATTAGCACAGACATTGTCATTAGTTTGCATAAAATAATATTACTTTGTAAACACCTATAAACAGAGATTGCCCGGATAATCTAAACTCTAAGAAGACTATTATTGAGTAAAAAAAGTGTTACTTGTTTAACATAATCGGTATGGGACATTGTATGTGTGGCGCACATCCATATAATTAGAAAGGAAATGGAGGTTTAATAAAACAAGGTTCAATTACACACTTGTAATCCGTCCTCAAGGGAAAAAGCTTTGCTGATGAAAATGATACTTAGCACAGACTTGCCAATTCTTTCAAAAAGCCTTAAGCATGCAAAAAAACAAGAAAACCTTCACCTCCCAAGCTGAAGTGGACCTTATTTGATTTATTTTCTGCTTCCTACATCTTTTCACACTTGTATCACATAATTAGATTTCTAACCTACAGGCTTGAAGTCCTATCAGCAGTGTTGGAAGATCATGAGCTGGCTCCTAATATACTGGCTGCATAGAAACATAAACACATTTACATACACTGTTATGTTGCTACAGTGTTCTGGTATTCATCCTGAAGGACACCATATTTTTCCTGAATTTACAAGTGAAATGAAATAAGGTTTTATTTTATATGCAGTTCTTACCTATATAAAAACTCTTCTGTGTATATTTCCACAACCAAAATGCTGTACCCCCTCAGCTGTGATTGCCAATGGACTGATGTTCTCATTCCTGGTGGCTCATTAAAATCACTTGCAGAATTTATTTAAACACACAAACAAAACAGCCTTGGTTTTACTTCATCACAAGTCAATTAGTATTTTGACCTTAGTCAGGGTTCTTAAACTCTAGAGAATACGAAAAGAATCCCCTAGGGAATGGTGAAGCCACCACTTGTCTGTCAGTTTGTTGTATTGTGGTGGCTTGCATGTTGCTGTGAGGCTGGAAGCTATGCCACAGGTATTCAAATGCCAGCAGGGTCACCCATGGTGGACAGGTTTCAGCTTTAGTCATTTTGTCAAAAGGGACCATTCCTTGGAGAAGGATATCATGCTTGGTAAAGTGGAAGGTCAATGAAAAAGGGGAAGGCCCTCAATGAGATGGATTGACACAGTGGCTGCAACTATTGGCTCAGGTGTAGCAAGGATTATGAGGCTAGCACAGGACCAGGCAGTGTTTTGATCTGCTGTACATAGAGTCGCTATGAGTTGGAGCTGACTCAATGGCACCTAACAACAACAGGGTGTGTGAGGTGCCTAAGGCATTTAACTGCTAACCTGAAGCTTGGTGGTTCAAAACCACCAGCAGCTCTGCAGAAGGAAGATGGGGCAATCTACTAGATGGCAGTGAGGGTGCTTATTTAAAATGGTGATTCCAGAGCCTCATCCCTAAAATTCTGTTTTGGTAGGCCCTTCTAAGTTAAGAAAGGAGCTCTGGTGCTGTAGTACCTAAGGCATTTGACTTCTGACCAGAAGCCTGGCAGTTCAAACCCACAAGCCACTCCTCAGAAGGAAGGTTGAGCAATCTACTTTCATAGTGATGTTGCCTCAGAAACCCAAGGAGGGGTCTCTATGAGTCAGATCTGACTTGACGGCAGTGAGTTTGGTTTTGGTTTTCTAAGTTATGAAAGAGCCTTAATGGTGCAGTGCTTAAGTTTTCTACTGCAAACTGAAAGGTCAGTGGTAGGACCCCACCAGCCACTGTGCAGGAGAATGATGTGGCAGTCTGCTTCATTAATGATTATAGCCTTGAAAACCCTATGGGGAAGTTCTACCCTGGCCTATAGGGTTACTATGAGTCAGAATCAACTTGACAACAATGGGTTTGGTTTGGTGTGGGTTTCTTAATTCATGTATTTCTAGGGTAATCTTGGAGAAACACAGGTATAAGAAGGTCTCCTTAGTCCCACTTTGGATTCTTTATTAAAATTGGAATTAAATGTATCTATGGAAATACATTATTTCAGCAATATCTTAAGTAATTTTACTTGGTGGCTATGGTTGTTGTTGCTGGTGTCATTGTTGCTGGTGTTATTGGTTTAGTCAGTGCTGTACATGACAACAACTAAAATTACAGTAGTTTAGAATGATTGAATTAGTCATAAAATAATTAATATCATAAATCTATTAATAATGGTGTTTATTGTATCCTATTAATAATGGTGTTAGTTCCCAATCACTTCTACAAAAAAAATAATTTAAAAAAATGATTCCTGAGCCATGTTGTTGTTGTTGTTGTTGTTAAGTGCCGTCGAGTCGTTTCCGACTCATAGCGACCCCATGCAC
>NW_006921867.1:4092651-4095166 GCF_000298275.1 Orycteropus afer afer
TGCTCTTCCAGCCTGCTACTCTGTGCTACGCCCGTGCTTACCTTGCTCCTGGAGACCCGGTCCCTCTCGGGAGGGTAACAAGGGAGCCGTCTGAGCACTAGTGACTGGGTTTTACCCCTTTCTCCTGCTCTTCCGGCCTGCTACTCTGTGCTACGCCCATGCTTATCTTGCTCCCGGAGACCCAGTCCCTCTCGGGAGGGTAACAAGGGAGCCGTCTGAGCTAAGGAAATTACCTCTATGGTTATTAGATATGGAACCACCCCTCCTTTTTTGGAGTTGCCACGGGGTTTGGGTTATTTTATTTGATTCCTCTTGTTTTTGTTACATGCCCTAGAGTTGATTCTGACTCTTAGGCCCAAAGGATTTAACTTTACCCAAAGAATTTGGTCTTTGTTCTTGGTTCTGGAGGTAAGATCTCTAAAACCTTGTAATTTCTTCAGTGATAGAAGTATCTTTGATGAGGCCTCCAGACCACACTTGAGGGCTTATAGTAATGAGGTGATTCTGGTGGAAGCTGGCCAGACCAGATAGACCAAGTGATATCAGCCAACCTCAGGTAGGATGAGGGGGCTGACTCAATCAACCATGCCTACATAAAACGAAAACCAAACTCACTGTCACTGAGTCAATTCCAACTTATAGCAACCCCTCCTTGGGTTTCTGAGGCAGTATTTCTACAGAAGTAGATTGCCCAGTCTTCCTTCTGAGGAGTGGCTGGTGGGTTTGAACCATCAGCCTTCTGGTTAGCAATCAAATGTTTTAGGCACTATGCCACCAGAGCCCCCATGCCTGTATAATGAGGCCCCAATAAAGGCTCTGGATTTTGTGATGGATAAGTATAATGCTTTCCTGACTCCTTAAGTCATTCTAGTGAATTATGGAACCCAAGAGAATAGTGGGAGCCAGCAAATCTGAAGTAAAAGGCCTGGGGACCCCTTAGCTTATGGCTGGTATCCTGAAGGGGTAGAAGGAACCCAAGATTTTGTAGCCAGAAAGGCAGGAGGGTGGGGAGCTTTGGGGACTCCCAAAATTGTGCCTGGTATCCTGAAGGGGTAGTGAGAGCACCCTGAGTTTTTTTGCTAGCAAATTATAATTGAGGCTGTCATGGGGACTCCCAAGCTTACAGCTGGTGTCTGAGGTCTTTGGCAGACTTGATGGTCTGGAGGCATGCCCTACAACTTGTAAGGTCTAACCTTGCTCTGGGGGTTGTTAGAATTAAAGGAGAAAGTACTTCATGTGAAGCTGGTGGCAGAGATGTGGGAATTTTACTTTTTAAACATTTTAATGTATTTTAGGTGAAAGTTTACACAGCAAATTAGTTTCTCATTCAATGACTTATACACAAATTTTTCTGTGACATTTTATGTCAGCACTCTCCCCATTTCCACCCTGCTCCAGTTTCCCTGCCCTTTATTGCCTTCTAATCTTTACTTGTGAGCAAATGTTGCCCGTTTGATCTTCTAGAGTTGTTTGTTCTAAGCAGCACATTCCTCATGGGTGTTATTGTTTATTTTGTAGGCCAATCTATTATTTGGCTAAGAGGTGATCTCCAAGAGTGGCTTCACTTCCAGGTTAAAAGGGTGTCTTAAGGAAACAGTTTCAGGAGTTCCTCTAGTCTCTATAAGTCCAGTAGGTCTGATCTTTTTCTGAATTTGAGTTTTGTTCTACATTTTTCTCCCATTCTAACCTGGACTTTCTATTGTGTCCCTGGTCAGTCAGTAGTGGTAGCTGGGCACCATCTAGTTCTTAAGGTCTCAGGCTAGAGGAGGCTGTGGTTCATGTGGGCCACTATTCCTATGGACTAATTGCTTCTTTAAGTCTTCAGTTTCCTTTGCCCCAGACAGGAGGAGCCAAGTTATCTTAAATGGCCTCTCTCAAGCTTTCACGATCTGAGACATTCCTCACTGAAGTAAGAGGTAGAACATTATCTTTATGATTGTTATAACAAATGAGCTAGATGTCCCCTGAGATGACTATGGTCCTTAGCCTTCAAGTCCAGTGACTCAGTCCCATAAGATGTGTTGATATGTCTAAAAATTTTCCATAAATTTGCACCTATGTGTTCTATTATATATATGAATATATATGAAGCACATAAAAATACATACACACACACACACACACACACACACACACACATATATATATATATATATATGCACAATTATAGCATACAGATCTATCTATGTAATCACACATGAATTTTTGGTCGTTATTACTGTTGTTAAGGAGCCCCAGTAGTGTAGTGTTAAAAGCTGAAAGGTAAGCAGTTCGAACCTACCAGCTGCTGTGTAGGAGAAAGGTAAGGCAGTATCCTTCTGTAAAGATTTACAGCCTTAGAAAGATATCCTATGGGCATTTCTCTCTGTCCTATAGAGTAGCTATGAGTTGGAATCCACTTGATTGCAGTGAGTTTGTCTGTTTATGGTTTACAGTTGTTGATGCCAAATTGTATATGTTGCAGTATTTACAGTTGTTGTTAGGTGCCGTAGTTGTTGTTGTTGTTGTTAAGTGC
>NW_006921867.1:4096075-4107570 GCF_000298275.1 Orycteropus afer afer
ATGCTTGACCCCATCATCAAATCCACTGTGTTGATCCATCTCATTGAGGATCTTGCCCTTTTTCACTGACCCTCTACTTTACCAATCTTGATATCCTTCTTCAGGGACTGGTCCCTTCTGACAACATGACCAAAGCATGTAAGATGAAGTCAGGCCGTTCTTCCTTCTAAGGAACATTCCAGCTGTACTTCTTCCAAGACATTTGTTTGTTCTTCTGGTAGTCAATGGTATTTTCAGTATTCTTCTCCAACATCACAATTCAAATGCATGAATTTTTCTTTGGTCTTCCTAATTCATTATCCAGCTTTCACATGCATATAAGGCAATTGAAAATACTATAGCTTGGGTAAGGAGCACTTTAGTCTTCAAAGTGACATCTTTGCTCTTTAACACTTTGAAGAGGTCTTTTGAGCATATTTGCCCAGTGCCATACGTTGTCTGATTGAGTGCTGCTTCCTTGGGCACTAATTATGGATCTGAGTGAAATGTAATTTCTGATAACTTCAATCTTTCCTCCATTTACAGTAACCAAAAAACCCAAACTCACTGTTGTCGAGTCCATCCCAACTCATAGCAACCCCTCCTTGGATTTCTGTGATGGTATCACTATGGAAGTAGATTGCCCAATCTTCCTTCCAAGGAGTGGCTGGTGGTTTTGAACTGCCAGCCTTCTGGTTAGCAGACAAATGCCTTATGCACTACGCCATTGTCCTTTATTATTGCATACCTCTCAGTGTCTTCATTTACTTTGTTTACATTGTGCTGACTTCCCCTGTATTGTGAACTGTGTTTCCTTTCACCAGAATTAATTTATTTCTACTATCTAATAAGTCCTTTTTTCCCTTCCTCCTCTCATCCCTGGTAACAGTCAAAGAATATTACTTTCTATGTGTAAACCTATTCTTAACTTTTTAAATAAAAGTCATATCATACAATATTTGTTCTTTTGTGATTAACCTATTTCACTCAGCATAATTCTCTCCAAATTTGTTCATGTTATAAGACGTTCTGCAAACTCATCATTATTCTTTATTATTGTGTAGTGTTCCACTGTATGTATGTACCGCATTTTGTTTATCCATTCATGTATTGATGGATACTTAGGTTGCTAGCATCTTTTTGCTATTGTGAATAATGCTGCAATGAACATGGCTGTGCACATGTATATTTGTATCACTGCTCTTATTTCTCTACAATATATGCCTAGGAGTGGTATTACTGCATCATATGCCATTTCTATTTCTAGCTTTTTGAGGAAGCCCAACATGTTGTTTTCCATTGTGGTTGTACAATTTTACAACCCCACCAGCAGTGTATAAGAGTTTCCCTCTCCCTAGAACCTCTCAAGCATTTATTGTTTTTTTGATCAGTGCCATTTTTGCAGGGATGAGATGGTATCTCATTGTATTATTGATTTGCATTCCTTTAATGACTAATGATCGTGAGCATCTCTTCATGTGGTTGTTAGCCATTTGAATGTTTTCTTTGATGAGGTGTCTGTTCATGTCTTTTGTCCATTTTTTGATTGGATTGTTTATCTTTTTGTTTTTGAGGTGAAATTTTCTATATTTTTTAGAGCTTAGACTCTTTTTAGATGTTATTGAATTGTTGGAAGAAAAAGAAAAATTCCAGTCTCTTAGTGTAGAGGAATCCAAGTGATTTTTGTATGTTGAAATTGCACCCTGTCACTTTGCTGAAACTTTCTATTAGTTTCAGTAACTTTCTTGTGAAATCATCGGAATTTTCTTTGTATAGCATCATGTCAGCTATGAATAGGAATAGATTTCCTTCTTCCTTACCAATCTGGCTGCCCTTTATTTCTCTTTCTTGCCTTTACTGCTCTAGCTAGGACTTTCAGTACATTATTGAATAAGAGTGCTGATAATGAACTTTCTTATATTGTTCTTGTTGTCAAGGAGGATGCTTTCAATCTCCCTCCACAGAGAATAATGTCAGCTCTTGGTTTTGTATTAAGAAAAAATAAACCCACTACCATCAAGTCAATTCCAACTCATAGCAACCACCATTGGGTTTCTAAGGCTGTAAATCTTTATGGAAGTAGACTGTCTCTTCTTCCTCTCGCAAGCAGCTGGTAGGTTCAAACTGCCAACCTTCTGGTTAGCAGTCAAATGCCTCACCACCAATGCCACCAAAGCTCCATACTGGTTTTGTATTAAAAAAAAAAAAAAAAAAAAAAAAACCTCTCTGCCATCACATCGATTTGACTCATAGCAGCCCTCCTTGGGTTTCCAAGGCATTATCTCTACGGAAATATATTGTCCAATGTTCTTTCCAAGTAAATTATGTTGGCTAATTTCCCATCTACTCCTATTTTGGTGAGAGTTTTTATCAGAAAAGGCTGTTGGATATATCAAATGCCTTTTCTGCATCAATGGACATGATCATGTTATTCTTTTCCTTTGTTTTATTTATGTAGTGAATTATAATGATTGATTTTCTGATGTTGAGCCACCCTTGTATCCTTGGTATTAATCCCACCTGATTGTGATGTACTACTTTTTGGTCTTATATTGAATTCTGTTGGCTAGAAATTTGTTGGGAATTTTTGCATCTATGGCATAATGCCTAAGGCATTTGACTGCTAACCAGAAGGCTGACAGTTCAAACCTACCAGCCACTCCTCAGAAGGAAGACTGGGCAATCAACTTCCATAGAGATACTGCCTTGGAAACCCAAGGAGGGATCACTATGAGTTGGGATTGACTTGATGGCAGTGAGTATATTTGTGAGGGATAGTGATCTGTGATATTCTTTTTTTTTTTTTTTTTGACATATCTTTGCCTGGCTTTTGTATCAGGGTTATTCTGGCTCTCCAGAATGAATTAAGTATTATTCCTTCCTTTCCTTTTCTATGTTCTGCAATAGTTTGAGTAGAATTGGTGTCATGTCTTCTCTGAATGTTTGGTAGAACTCCAGTGAAACCATCTGAGCTGAACTGGCCATTTTTTTTTTGTTGAGAGTTTTTTTTTTTTTTTTTTTTTTAGTGGTATATGCAATGTCTTCTTTTGTTATGAGTCTATTTAGGTTGTCTACCTCTGTTTGTGTTAGTTTAGGTAGGTAGTGTGTTTCTAGAAATTTTCCCATTTCCTCTAGGTTTTCAAAGTTTTTAGAGTACAATTTTTCATAATATTCCATTATGATCCTTTTAATCTCATTTGATTCTGTTGTGATGTCAACCAACTTATTTTTTATTTTGGTTATTTGCATCTTCTCTTTTTTTTATTTTTAAATCATTTGGCCAGTGGTTTTCAAATTATTCATCTTCTCAAAGAATCAACTTCCAGTATTGTCAATTCTTTCTATTGTTTTTCTATTTCATTTATTTCTGATCTGATTGTTAATATTTCCTTTCTTCTGGTGACTGTAGGCTTCCATCACTGCTCCTTTTCTATGTGTTCAAGTTGCAGGGTTAAGCAAGTGGATTTGGCCCTTTCTTCTTTTTTGATAATTACATTTATTGTTATAAATGCTCCTCTGAGCACTGCTTTTGCTATGTCCCAAAGATTCTGGTATGTTATGTTTTCATTCTCATTTGATTCTAAGAATTTTAAAATTTAATTTTTAATTTATTCTGTGATCCAATAGTTTTTAAGAAAGGTAGTATTTAATTCTCATGTATTTTATTTTTTCCTTGTTCTTTCTGTTATTGTTTTCTAGTTTTACAACATTATAATCAGAGAAGATAGTTCATATTATTTCAATGTTTTTGGCTTTATTGAAGCTTCCTTTGTGGCCAAAAATAGAATCTATTCTGGAGAATGACCCATGTGCACTGGAGAAGAATGTGTATTTTGTTTTTGTTGGGTGGAGTGTTCTGCATATGTCCATGAGGTCAAGTTGGCTGATTGTGTTATTTAGATCTTCTATATCTTTGTTGAGGAGCTCTGGTAGGATAGTGCCTAAGGCACTTGACTGCTAACCAGAAGGCTAGAGGTTCAAACCCACCAGCCAGTCCTCGGAAGGAAGATGGGGCAATCTACTTCCGTAGTGATACTGCCTCGGAAACCCAAGGAGGGATTGCTATGAGTTGGGTCCAACTTGACAGCATATAAAAACAACAACCACAATATCTTTGTTGAGTTTCTTGCTGAATTTGTTTTGTCCGTCATGTAAAGTGGTGTGTTAAAGTCTCCTACTATAATTGTAAAAATGTCTATTTCTCTTTTCAATTGTGTTAGAGTTTGTGTTATATATTTTGGAGCTCTGTGATTAGGTGTGTAAATAATTATTGTAATAATGTCCTCTTTGTACTTTATTTATTAGGTGTGTAAATAATTATTGTGATGATGTCCTCTTTGTACTTTGATCCTGAGACATGGGAATTTGATAATTTCTTCACTCAGTTGATGACACAACAGTGGAATTTAACTTTTTTTCCATATAATTACCTGGATTCTTTGCCACCAGTTTATTCTTTTCCATGTCCTATTCTGATCTTTCTGGAGGTCCAGGAGATGAGTCCCACCCTATATTGGTGTCTTATGCCATTCTACTCCAGTTTCCTAAGTTTCTCTTATTACTCTTATTCTAGATGTTGTTGCATCCTTACTTACCTACATGTGCCTACATCGAGTCAACCCTCTGGAACTTGTTTAAGCTGCTTTTTTATTTCTTATTTTTTAAATTCCTTTTTCTGTATAAGTCCATATGAAGTAAACATTATTTACCTCAGTACATGATACCATGTTAACATTTTCTTTGACAAAAAAATGGGTAATGCTTCCTGCTTGCCCATATAGCATTGCCCATTTTCTCTTAATTATGATTATTTGAACAATACCAGTAAACCTGTTGCCATCAAATTGATTCTAACTCACAGCAACCCTATCGGATACAACAGAATCACACCATAGGGTCTCCTAGGTTGTAAATCTTTACAGAAGAAAACAGCCACATCTTTCTCCCACAGAGCAGCTAGTGAGTTCGAAGAGCTGACTTTTTGGTGGGCAACTGTGTTTAACTAGTGTGCTACCAGGGCTCCTTAGTTGAGCAATACAATCCCCGAGTCGTATTGTTCAACACAAATTTGTGACTTTAAGGAATTTCAGGCCATACAGAAGAAGACAGCATTAATATTTGATGCTAATAGGTAGACATTGCAATATAACAACTCTCAGATTGCAAAATAAGGATCACTACATTTTTCGCTTAAACCAGTCCTAGCCCTTTATATAATCCAAAGGAAAGAGGTACAGAAATGCTTGCCAAGAAGTGAAGTTATAAACAACAGGCTTCCAGCATTTGTTGTTAGCCTGTTGGCATAGGAATCCCAAGCATATAACAGGCTTTCTTTGTGTAACAGAGAACTAATTGTGAGTGCAGCTCTTAATCTCTGGTGCCAGTGGACAGAACATTCATTTCATGTTTCCATTGTAATGTCCTAAATAATGTAAAAAGTTTTTTGTATCTGCTGAAGTGCTTCATATCCTAATAAATATAGATATAATTCCTGTAAATTATACTTAATTTCCCCTTAATGAATCAAATTTAGTTGTTCTTAACGTTAAAATAAATCTATTTGAAGTGAAAAGCTATACCAATAAAATAATTTTATTCTTATTTTATGAGATAATTATGTTGTTTTCATTCTATATCAGGCATTTGCAAGTTCTGAGGACTATAAGAGCAAATATTTATGATCATGTTTGGCCATAAGGTATTAGTTGTAAATAAATTTGAAATTTTTATAGGATCATGCACTACTGTGATCAGTCATAATACTTTTTTTGAAGTGGTGTATACACAGTTATAATTATTTTTTGATACAAGCCATGGATTGAGGCTATCTCATGTACATAAACTCCAACTTGGTTTATCACTTGTTTTGCAAAATGTTTTGTGACTCCCAAGTCTAACCCAGCAAGATAAATAGTTTTGCTTCCTCTGTTGCATTCTAGCATCTTTCCCACTGTAATATAATTATTTGTGCACAAGTCTGTCTCATTTACCAGGCTGTGAGCTTGTAGGGAATAGAGACCTTTGCTTATTAGACTTTTAATTCCTACTACTTAGGATGGTAGCTGGCAATTCAATGCATTTTAAATGAATGAAATAAATAATGAATATTGTTTAGTATAAGTGTGTTTACATCCATATTTCAGTTGAATATACTGGTTGGTTATATGATTTGACTGAGCAGTTGACAATCTGCTGTTTAACAAGTTCTAATTGAGAGGCTGATTATGTATCACAGTGTATGTTTAAAGGAGTTCTGGTAGTGCAGTGGTTAAAGAATTTGGCTGCAAACCAAAAACTCAATGGATTGAGCTCACCAGCAGCATCAGATAAAGATGAAGCATTGGCTTCTATAATGATTTTCAGCCTTGGAAAGCATATGGGGCAGTTCTACCCTGTCCTATATGGTCAATATGAATTGGAATCAACTCATTGTAAGTAGGTGTGGTGTCTATTTAAAGTGCTTTCTGGATAGATAAAACAAAAGACAGAAAGAGAAGGCAGTGACAAGGAAAAAAATGGATGAATAGTTATAACACCAGGAAATCATCACTGTGTTTTGCCATAATTGGCAGGTTTTTATTTTCTGAGAAAACCTCACTCCCTAAATGTGTCCCATCTCCCACCCATAACAAGCCCACTGCCGCTAAGTCAATTGCAACTCATAAGGACCTCATTGGGTTTCCAAGGCTGTAAATCTTTACAGAAATAGAAATAGATTGCCTCATCTTCCTCCCGCAGAGCAAATGGTGAATTTGAACTGCTGACCTGATTAGCAGCCAAATGCCTTACCCACTACACCACCAGACCTTCTGTGTCATATCTAGATAGGTTTGAAATATATATATAACTCACTGTCATTGAGTCATATCTGACTCACAGCAACCCCTCCTCAGGTTTCCGAGGCAGTATCACTATGAAAGTAGATTGCCCCATCTTCCTTCCAAGGAGTGGCTGGTGGGTTTGAACCGCCAGCCTTCAGGTTATCAGTAAAATGCCTTAGGTACTACGCTACCAGAGCCCCCATATGTGTGTGTATGTATGTGTATGTATATATACATATATGTATATATAATTATGTTTGCAGCTATTTCTTCCCATATTGAGTTGTGCCCTATCAGCATGTGGAGGTCCCAAAAGGTTCACTCCATTCATGTCATTAAAGTTGACTGTACTTTGAGGAGGCAGCTCTTCTTCCCCAGTCGTATTTTGAGTGCCTTCTGACCTGAGGGGCTCATCTTCCAGCACTGTGTCTGTCAGACAATGTTTTAGGGCTATTCATACAGTTTTCCAGTAATATATCAGACAATGTTTCCTTGTCTTCACTGGCCAATTTTTTTCAGAGGTGGATGGTCCCTTCTTTCTTCCCAGTCTGTCTTAGTCTAGAAGCTCCACTGAAACCTGTCCACCATGGGACAACACTTATAATTCTATGTATTTTTAGGCCAATTAATTCTGCATATTCTCAATATGTCCTGTGAACAGAATTGGTCACTGGCTGTCAAGCTTTATCTTGGTGATGTTCTTTAATTAAAATGCACATACAGAAAACAATAGGAAATGTTGAATCTAGTTTTTCTATTTGGGTTTAAGAAGATAGAAGGAACAGGTGTTAGCGCATAAAGTGAAAGACAACTGTATGTGTTTACTGTAATGGGTCATCTAAAATTGTAATTATGCCCAAGCCCAAGCCTAGAGATTTTGCTTCATTTGGATACTATTAGATATCCTAGATTAGGATACAGATATTGTTTAAAGACTTCCCTAATGATTCTAACATGTAGTACAGGCAAAAAAAAAAAAAAAAAAAAGTTCTGAGTGGTCTGGGACTCTATTGCTAATATCAGCAATCAGTAAGAAGAGCTTTGGTAAGGCCTTTCATCACACTTCTACAGAATTTTTTTTTTTCCAAATTATCTGGGGGAGCAAAGCCAGGGAATCCCTGGAGGGTCTTCCCCTGAGACCCAATCTGTCACTGTTGTGTTCTTCATGACCTGTTTCTTTCTCTTTTCCTAGGAAGAGTTATAAATATTGGTTCTCTTACATTTTGCCATCAATAGCTAACATTTTTGTGGGTTTATAAATTGTTCTACTTACCTCTTTAGGTTTGTTTCAATCTTGTTGAAAATCATTCTCAAATGTATGTGTTTTACTGTCATGGTAACCTTGGGTAATTTGTCATTTTCTACTTTCTCTTGTAATTTTGTTTTATAGTTTCAAATGTCAACGATTATTGGAGAGTGCCAAAGAAAAAGGAATTTGGCAAAATCTCTGGTAATCAAAGGAGATTTTGTATAGTTCTGTATCATTTGCTTTATAATTATTTGATTCTTTTCCCAAAATAAACCAATATTTAAAATTCAAATTAATTGAAGGTTAATATTAAACTTTGAGTAATGTGTATGCATATATATTTAACAATCAATGAAACAGCTTAAATATATTTATATTAAGAAGGAACCTGGATATAACATTAGAATAATTTGATGTGCAGTGTCCTCTTATGCTCATATGTAAACTTTCTATTCCAATTAAGAGTTCTAAAACTAGAGTCTGCATGGCACAGATGGTAAAATGATGCCATAATTTCCAATCTGCTCTTCAGTGGAGATACGTCATATGTTTATTGATGAGTGCACGTGTGTTGTCATATTAAAGCTTCATATTTAATATTACAAAGCTTAATGTAAATTGCAGAAGATATTGCTATTTTAATGAAAATTATGGAATAGGTTCCTCAGATTCCAGTAAGAAACAAAAATTGTCCATTTATAAATTATAAACTATGAACGTGTGCATAAATGAGATTTAAATGCACATTCTCAAAGTTATGATAAATAAATATACATATTCAAGAATAGAGTTTGGATCAAGAATTCAAAGATTATTTGATATGAATTCAATTCTTTCTGTTGTGCCATTTGAATCCTATTGCCAAAGACGATTATTCATCTTAAAAAACAGACTCCCAAATCCACAGTTTCTCTGCATTTTAATTTGCTCCTATTAAGGAAACAATTCTTCCATTTCTGGAATATAATCAACTTCTGCTGCAAAAAAAGAAAAAGTATCTTTAGTCAATATTGAAAATACATGCTTTCTTGTCATTAATTTATATGGCAAATATTCAAATTATTAATAATGTATATTGCCTTTTTGATGTGTTTATAGATTCATGCAGATATTTGCCATCTAAACTGGATCTTTATATGGAGAGTTGACACTCAAGAGTAGTGAATAATTTTTGTTTGTTGTATCAGTGTTGCTTAAGCTTTTCCAAATGATTAGGGAATATTTTATTAAAGATGTCAAGGAAAGAAGGTTTTAAAGAGGAGACACTTGGGATTAAAGAGACTATAACTTTAGAGCTGTAGGTTAAATTCTACTCTAGATTGAGTGGAAACTTTAGTTGGACAAATGGGCACCTCACTCTAAGAGTTTGCCTGAAAACTTCTGGAGGTAGCACAGGAATGGATTTAAAGCTATCATCTAACTCTGGCTGAATTTGGGGGGATTAAGTAGTATCAGCCATGTTTTGTCTGTAGTAAACAGGTACAAAATCCCAGCATGGGACAATCTCTGCGTATATTATTCTCTTTCGCAGGTGAATCTTGGTACCTCCTCTATTTCCCCCTAACCACTGCAAAAATACTACTCAAATTATGGCACCTGGGAGAGTATCATACTATCAAATACTGAATAAATGTTGATCAACTGAAAAAACCTATAATATCCCTACCTAGAAGGTTACCACCACCACTCATCTGTCAGTTTGTCATACTGTGGTGGTTTGCATGTGTCTGTGAAGCTGGAGGCTATGCCACCAGTATTTCAAATACCAGCAGGGTAGCCCATGGTGGACAGGTTTCAGTGGAGCTTCTAGACTAAGACAGACTGGGAAGAAAGAAGGGACCATCCACTTCTGAAAAAAATTGGCCAGTGAAAACAAGTAAACACTGTCTGATATATTACTGGAAAACTGTATGAATAGCCCTAAAACATTGTCTGACAGACACAGTGCTGGAAGATGAGCCCCTCAGGTCAGAAGGCACTCAAAATATGACTGGGGAAGAAGAGCTGCCTCCTCAAAGTAGAGTCAACTTTAATGACATGAATGGAGTGAACCTTTTGGGACCTCCACATGCTGATATAGGGCACAACTCAATATGGGAAGAAATAGCTGCAAACATCTATTAATAATTGGAGCATGAAATTATGAACTATAAATCTAGAAAAATTGGAAACTGTCAAAAATGAAGTGGAACACATAACGATTGATATCCTAGGCATTAGTGAGCTGAAATGGACTGGTTTTGGCCATTTTGAATTATATGGTCTACTATGCCAGGTATGACAAATTGAAGAGGAATTGTGTTGTCCCAAAGAATGTTTCAAGATCTGTCCTGAAGTACATTGATGTCAGTGACAGGATAATATCCATAAGCTTACAAGGAAGACTAGTTAATACTACTGTTACTCGAATTTATGCACCAACTACAAATACAAAGAAACAAGATTTTTACTAACTTCTGCGGTCTGAAATTCACCAAAAATGCAATCAAGATGTATTGATTTATTACTGGTGATTGGAATGTGAAAGTTGAAAATAAAGAAGAATCTTTGGTAATTGGAGAATGTGGTCTTGGTGATACAAATGATGCTGGAAATGATAGCAAATACATTTTTTCAACAATATAAATAGCAGCTATGCACCTGGACCTCACCAGATGGAATATACAGGAATCAGATCAACTACATCTGTGGAAAGAGGTGATGGAGAAGCTCAATATCATCAGTCAAAACAAGAATAGGAACTGACTGTGGAAAAGACCTTCAATTACTCATATGCAAATTCAAGTTGAAATTGAAGAAAGTAGAACCAAGTCAAGAAAGTCAGAATAAAACCTTGAGTATATCCCACCTGAATTTAGGGACCATATTAAGAATAGATTTGATGCATGGAACACTAATGACTGAAGACCAGACAAGTCGTGGGATGACATCAAGAACATCATACATGAAGAAAGCAAAAGTTAATTGAAAAGATAGGAAAGGAAGACAGGACCAAAGTAGATGTCAGAAGAGACTCTGAACCTTTCTTTTGAATAGAGAATAACTAACATGAATGGAAGGAATGATGAAATAAAGGAGCTGAACAGAATGTTTCAAAAGGCAGTTCAAGAAGACAAATTAAAGTTTTATAATTAAATCTGCAAAGATGTGGAGTTAGAAAACCAAAAGGGAAGAATATGCTTGACATTTCTCAAATTGAAAGAACTGAAGAAAAAAGTCAGTCTTCAAGATGCAATATTGAAGGGTTCTATGAGGTTTTTAGGTAAAACTCTGGTAGCATAGTGGCTAAGGCACTTGACTGCTCACCAGATGGCTGGCGGTTCAAACCCATCAGCCACTCCTTGGATGGAAGGTTGGGCAATCCTACTTCCATAGTGATACTGCCTCGGAAACCCAAGGAGGGGTCGCTATGAGTCAGGGATGACTCGACGGCACATAACAACAAC
>NW_006921867.1:4107810-4123082 GCF_000298275.1 Orycteropus afer afer
ATCAATATTTGTGCCCAATCCAAAGAATGGTGATCCAACAGAATGTGTAAATTATCATATAATATCATTAATATCATATGCAAATAAAACTTTGCTGAAGAAAATTCAAGGACTTGTGCAGCAGTATGTTGTTGTTTTTATGTGCCAATGAGTCAGACTCCACTAATAGCGACCCCTCCTTGGGTTTCCGAGGCAGTATCACTACGGAAATAGATTGCCCCATCTTCTTTCCAAGAAGTGGCTGGTGTGTTTGAACTGCCAGCCTTCTGGTTAAGAGTCAAATGCCTTAGGCACTATGCCACCAGAGCTTCCTACAGCAGTAGATCGACAGGGAAATTCTAGAAACACAAGATGGGTTTAGAAGAAGCCATGGAAAGAGGGATATCATTGCTGATCTTGGATGGATCCTGGCTGGAAGCAAAGAATATCAGAAAAATGTTTACTTGTGTTTTATTGGCTATGAAAAACATTTGACTGTGTGGATCATAACAAATTATTAATAGCATTGCAAAGACTGGGAGTTCCAGAACACTTAATTGTGTTCATGAGGAATCTATACATAGACCAAGAGACTGTTCAAACAGAACAAGGATACTGCATGGTTTAAAATCAGGAAGGGAGTGTGTCAGGGTTGTATCCTTTCATCATGCTTACTTAATCTGTATACTGAGCAAATAATCTGAGAAGATGGACTATATAAAGAAGAACATGGCATCAGGTTTAGAGGAAGAGTCATTAACAATGTGCAATATTCAGATGACACAATCTTGCTTGCTGAAAGTGAAGAGGACTTGAAGCACTTACTGATGAAGATCAAAGACTACAGTCTTCAATATGAATTACATCTCAATACAAAGAAAACAAAAATCCTCGCAACTGGACCAATAAGTAACATCACAATAAGTGGAGAAAAGATTGACGTTGTCAGGGATTTTATTTTACTTGGATCCACAATCAACACCCATGGAAACAGAAATCAAGAAATCAGACATCAAATTGCACTGTGCAAATCTGCTACAAAGGACATCTTTAAAGTTTTGGGGAGCAAAAATGTTACTTTGAAGACTAAAGTGCACTTAACCCAAGCCATGGTATTTCCAGTCACCTCATGTGCATGGGAAATCTGGAGAATGTATAAGGAAGACCGAAGAAGAGTTGATGCTTTTGAATTGTGATGTTGGTGAAGAATACTGAAAATACCGTGATCTGCCAGAAGAATGAACAGATTTGTTCTGGAAAAAGTTGCAGGAATGCTCTTTAGAAGTGAAAATGGCCAGATTTTGTTTCACCTACTTTGGTCATGTGGTCAGAAGAGACCATTCCCTGTAGAAGCATATCATACTTGGTAAAGTAGAGAGTCATGAAAAAGGGGGAGAGCCTCAATGAGATGGATTGACAGTGGCTACAACGATGGGCTCAAGTACAGCAATGATTTTGAGGATAGCGCAAAACTGAGCAATGTTTCCTTCTGTTGTCCATAGGGTCTCTATGAGTTGGAGCCAACTTGACGGCACCTAACAATAACCCAGAAGTACAGTGCTCCACCAAAAAACCACCTGCATGAGACCAAGAGGTCAGTATTTACTCTAAAGCAAAGATGAGAATATAAGGAGGCTGGGAAGCAAAAGTACTGGAAATGGAGCAACCAGAACACAGTTAAGAGAATGTTGACACATCATGTAAAATGTAACTAATGTCACTGAACAAATTGTACAGAAATTGTCAAATGGGAACCTAATTTACCACATAAACTTTCACCAAAGACACAATAAATATTGCTTTTAAAAAATAAAAACAAGGAAAAACTATCCATAACATTATCTATGGGTTTGGCTGTAGGAAATCTTTACCCTCACCTGTGTAGTGTAGCACATGGATACATGCCTAACTTCATTAATAATTAAGGAAACACAATTAAAATCTCAGTGAAATAGCCACTATATACGCATCAGAATGGCTAATGTATACAATGCCAAGTGTTGGGGAAAATGTGTGGACTGTTTGGCACTCTCAAATATTATTAGTGCAAGTGATATATTTGGCAATATCTCCTAAAGCTTAACCTGTCCTTCCCCTGATGGCACAGTGGTTAGACATTCAGCTGCTAACTAAAAGTTCAGAGATTCTAACCCACCAGCTGCTCTGCAGGAGACAGAGGTGACAGCCTGCTTCCATAAAGATTATAGCCTTGGACACCTATGGGCCCAGTATTAATCTATCCTATATGGTTGCTATTAATCAGAATTGACTTGATGGTAACTAGATTGTGTTTAGTTTGGATGATCCAGTAATTCTTCTCCCAAGAGAAATGACTGTAATGTCCCCCAAAATAGTATACATAAGATTGTTCATAGCATCGTTTTTCATAATAGCAAAACTTGGAACAACTTACAAGTTCATTGGTAATAGAATAGATCGATAAAATTTTGGATATGCATACAGCATATATTACACAATAAACAAAAAAAAAAAGAATATCTGCCATGCCCTGGATGAATCTCATAGACATTATATTTAATGGAAGATAAAGAATATACACCATAAGATTCCATTAATACGAAGCTAACAACTGGTAAAAATCATCTGTAGTGACAGAGGTCAGAAGAGTGGCTACTTTCTGAGGATCTGGTAGTCAATACTACTGTATTAACTGGGAAAGAGCCTGTGGGAGCTCTATGATGTTGTTGTCAAGTGAGTTCCTATTTATGGTGACCCATGTACAACTGAAAGAAACATTTCCAAGTCCTGTGCCATCTTTCTGATTGTTAGTATGTTTGATTCCATTGTTGCATCTCATTATGTCAATGCATCTCATTGAGGATTGTGATGGTTATGTTTGTATGTCAATTGGCTGGGCCTGGTTGAGTGGCTGGGCAGCTGGTGGTAATTATTCACCAAGATGAGACTGGCAATCAACTCCATGGTGGGATCTACAATAAGCAGCTGAGTAGCTGCCTTTCGGATGTGGTCTGCTTCCTGTATTTAAAGAGAAATCTTGGGAATGGTGTCTAGCCTTTGGCACGCTTGGACCCTGCATATAGCCGTGTCGTTGCTCAGCAGCCTGGTATGCTCTGCCGACCTTGGGACTTACAGTGGACTTAAGTTAATGGCCTGCCATGTGGATTGGTAACATTGGGACTATGTCTTTTTACTTGTCAACCTTTGGGCGTCTCAACCTCAGCAGCCTGCAGCTGTCTGAGTGAAGAAATGCCTCTAGCTCCAGTGGGCCGGGAGCAGGAGGCAAAGATGGACCCCAAGGTTGAGGGGCTGTCACCCAGCTCCTCGAGCCTGGCACTTTGAACTTGGACTTAAAGCCTCCAAATTGTAAGAATAAACTCCTGTTTGTTAAGGCCATCCCGTTCATGGTATATTCCTGTCAGAGAGGCACTAGGCAACCAGAACAAGGGTTTTTCTTGTCTTTGCTGGCCCTCCTCTTTGCCAAATCTAATATCCTTTTCCAGCATTCAATTCCTCCTGATAACTTGTCCAAAGTAAGCAAATTGAAGTCTGGGGCAATATTCTCTGAGTCATAGGGTTTCCATTGGTGGATTTTCAGAAGTCGATCACCAGGCCTTTCTGCCTAGGTTGTCTTAGTCTGGACACTCCACTGAAACCTGTCCACTCTAGGTGACCCTGTGGTTATTTTTAAACACCAATGGCATAGTTTCTAGCATCATCACAACAGGCAAACTATTATAGTATGACAAACTGACAGATGGGTGATAGTGGGAGACTTATAGAGTACTGGAAAAGTTCAAGGCTTTTTCTCCTTATCTGCTTATAGAAATGTAGAATTTTAATTTCAGTTAGTTTTCTATAGATGTACACAGCCTCTACACAGCATTACTGTAAAAGAAGCATTCAGCCTCTGATAAAATATTTCAAATGATAGAAGGAAATATAACTTTTTGTACTCCATTCTTCCCTTTTGTCTAGACCAAGCCCCTGTATACAAAGATTAATATTTGTAATTGAACTCAAAGTTTGTTGAAAATAGTTTAAAAAACAACACAAGTATCTCATCTAACTTCCACTCTCTATGTGTGGTGTGGGTATAACTATGACCAAATCTGTCCTAAATAAGACTAGAATGTGCTGAAGGAAAAAAAAAAAAGGAGCCATTGTATGTGTTTTATGATGATAATATGATTATTAATTTTGCAGGTTTAGAAACTTCTAAACAGTATTATCTAGCATCTGCTTAATCTGAATAAAACTGTTATGCCTCATATCATTTATGTATGGAATTTCCCAGAATGCTAGTGTTAGAAATGCCACTGAGCTGTGAAAAATCATAGCTAATTTGATCAATATGCGCTTACACATATGTCATTAATTGCTGTTGCTCTCAGTCTCTAGTGAATGTTTTATAAGCCACATGGGCCATGAGTTTGCTTTATTGTAACAGAGACTGAAAGTAAAGAAATCTCATCAGTATAATAATACCCACATCAATAGAGGGCATGGTTCAGAAGCACTTTTGTAATCAGATACTCTATAATAAGAGCAAGAAATTATAAAGAGACCCATTGCAGGATGCTATAAATGAGATATTTGGTATAAAAATATTTAAGTATGAATTAAAATCAAAGCAAATGTTCCAGGAACAACAAAAAAAGTTCAATGTATAAGTGAATACTGTAGCAGAGGGTTTTTGTGGAAGGAAGGAAGAAAGAAGAAATGGAGGGAGGAAATAAGGCAGGGCAGAAGAGAGGAAGAAAAAGAAAGTTTAGAGTCAGGTAATTGAACAGGGAGATGAAGGAGTAGGGACATGGTGCTGACTGAAAAAAAGAAGGGAGTATTAAGGGAGGGATTCAAGGAACTTTGATGAAAGTACTGCAGGCTTTCCATCCTCATGAACCTAGGGGACAATCTTGCTGTGAGCAGTCTGTGCTGTCCCATTAAATAGCCCTATTAATTGCATTTATTAAGGTTTTATTATGTGACTGGCAATGTGCTAAAAAAGAGCCCTGGTGGTACAGTGGTTAAGTACTCAGTTGCCAACAGAAAGGTCAATGGTGAGAACCCACCAGCCACTCTGCTCTGGGGGAGAAGGGTGTGGCAATCTGCTTCTGTAAAGATTACAGCCTTGGCAACCCTATAGGGCAGTTCTACTCTGTCCTCTACAGTGCCTATATAAAAACAATATGCTAAAGCAGTGGTTCTCAAACATAAGCAACATCAGCATCACCTGGGAACTCGTGAGAAATGCATTTTTTCTGGCCCCACCCCAGACCTACTAAATCACGAACCCTGGCAGCTAGTTGTTGGGTTTTTATTTTTTTAACATCTTTTTTTTAAAAAAATTATTGTTATGAAAACATATTCTCTCTCAACAATTTCTACTTGTCTGATTTGGTAATGTTCATTGCATTCATACCTTGTGCACCACTCTCACTGTTGTTTTCCAGATAATTCCATCACCACTAACATAACCTCAATGCCCACTAAGCAAAAATTTCCCTTTTCCACTCCCTCCCACCCCTGGTATCCACAAATAATCTTGGGTTTCTCTATATTTACTTATTTAATATAAGTGAGATCATGGAATATTTAACCTTCTGTAACTAACTTATTTTGCTCAACATTAGGTTTTCAAGGTTCATTCATGTTGTTCATGCATCAAGACTTCATTTCTCTTTATGGCTAAGTAACATTCCATTATATGGGGCCTGGTGTTTTAAAGTATCTTGCAAGTGCTTCTGATGCAGTTTAAAGGTTGACAAGCATTATATGAAACAGTAGTACATTCATTACCTTATTTATTGCTCTCAGAAATTCTATAAAGCAGCTATTGTTGCTGTCCTTCTTTATAAATGAGACAAGTCAGGCTTAAAGAGACCCAGTATTGTATTAAAGTCACCATCAGTTTCTGCCTGTATTGTGTCACTTACCTACTTAAAATTCTTCCATGATATCCTCCAGATAAATTTAACTTACTAGCTAGCTGCTTAGTCCAACATATTTCTTCCTTAAAATAATTTATCAATATTTTCATGTTTCTTGATAGTAAGAGCTTAAAATTCAATAATAAATTTGCCATATGCGTCTTTTAAGTTAGGGATTCCCTTTAATTGATAATCAGTGTTTCAGTAGTTTGCAAACTAGCAGAGCCCAATCTGCTATGACCAATGAACATGATGTACATTTTTTATTTTTAAAAATTTATTGGTAGAATATTCTTCCTCAAAGCCTATATGTAAGTGTGTGTGTGTGTGTATCACTTATCTGTCAGTGTGTCATCATACAGTGGTGGTTTACAGGTTGCTGTGATGCTGGAAGTTATGCCACTGGTATTTCAAATAAAAGTAGGGTCACCCATGGTGGACAAGTTTCAGTGGAGCTTCCAGACTAAGACAAGACTACTTCTGAAAATAATTGGCCACTGACAACCTTATGAATAGCAGGGAGACATACATTGTTTGATATAGTTCTGGAAGATGAGGCCCTCAGGTTGGAAGGCACTCACAATAAAACTGGGGAAGAGCTGCCTCCTCCAAGTAGAGCTGACCTTAATGATGTGGATGGAGTAAAGCTTTTGGGACCTTCATTTGTTGATGGGGCATAATTCAAAATGAGAAGAAACAGCTGCAAAAATCCACTACTAATCAGAGCATGCAATATATGGAGTATGAATCAAGGGAATTTGGAAGTTGTCAAAAATGATATGGGAACACATAAAGATTGATAACCTAGACATTAGTGAGCTGAAATAGATTGGTATTAATCAGACAATCATATGGTCTATATGGTCTACTATGCAGGAGTGACAAACTGGAATGGTATCACATTCATCATAAAAAGAATATTTCAAGAGGTATCCTGAAGTACAGCTCTGTCAGTGATAGTGCAATATCTGTATACTTACAAGGAAGAACAGTGAATACTACTATTATTCAAATTTATGTACCAACCACTAAAGCCAAGGATGAAGAAATTGTACATTTTTACCAAATTTGCAATCTGAAAATGACCAAACATGCAATCAAGATGTATTGATAATTACTGGTAATTGGAATGCAAAAGTTAGAAACAAAGAAGCATTGGGAAAATATGATCTTGGTGATAGAAATGACACTGGAGATCACTTGATAGAATTTAGCAAGACCATTTTTTTCATTCATTGCAAGTATCTTTTTTCAACAAGATAAACAGCAACTATACATGTGGACCCTTCCAGATGGAATGCACAGGAATCAAATCAATAAAATCTGTGGAAGGAAACAATGAAAAAGCTCAATATCATCAGTCAGAACAAGGCCAGGAGTTGACTGTGGAACAGATGATCAATTGCTCATATGCAAGTTTAAGTTGAAGCTGAAGAAAAGTAAAACAAGTCTACAAGAGCCAAAATATGACCGCAAGTATATCCCATCTGAATTTAGAGACCATCTGAAGAACAGATTTGTCTCATGGCACACCAATGACCAAAGTCCAGATGAGTTGTAAGATAACACCAAAGACATCATAAAGAAACCAAAAAGTCATTAAAAAGACAGAATAAGAAGAAAAGACCAAAATAAATGTCAGAAGAGACTCTGAAACTTGCTCTTGAATGGAGAGTAGCTAAAACAAATGGAAGAAATGATGAAGTAAAAAAGCCGAATAGAGATTTCAAAAGAAAACTTGATAGGACAGTGTAAAGTATTATGATGAAATGCCAGGAGTTAGGAAATCAAAAGGGAAGAATATACTTGGCATTTCTCAAGCTGAATGAACTGAAGAAAAATTCAAGCCTCAGTTTGCAATATTGAAGGATTCTGTGGTAAGATACTGAATGATGCAAGAAGCATCAAAAGAAGATGGAAGGAATACACAGTCACTGTACCAAAAAGAATTGGTCAACATTCAACCATTTCAGGAGGTTGCATATGATCAAGACACAATGATATCTAAGGAAGATGTTCAAACTGCACTGCAAGCATTGGTGAAAAACAAGGTTTCAGGAATTGATGGGATATCTATTGAGATGTTTCAACAAACGGATACAGCAATGGGGGCATTCATCCGTTCATGCCAAGAAATTTGGAAGACAGCTAGCTGGCCAACCAACTGCAAGAGATAGATATACATGTCCATTCCAAAGAAAGGTGATCCAACAGATTGCTGAAAATATCAAACAATATCAGTAATATCACAAGCAAGTAAAATGTTATGAAGTTAATTAAAAAATGGTTACAGCAGTACATTGACAGGGAACTTCCAGAAATTCAAACTGGATTCAGAACAGGTAGTGGAAGGAAGGAGATCATTCCTAATGGCAGATGGATCTTAATTCAAAGCAGAGACTATCAGAAAGATGTTTACCTGTGTTTTATTGACCATGCAAAGGTATTGTATTGTGTGGATCGTAACAAATTATGGATAACATTGCTAAGAACTGGAATTCTGGGACACTTAATTGTGCTCACAAGGGACCTGTACATAGACCAAGAGTCAGTCCTTCAAAAAGAACAAGAGTTATATCTTTGTTCCTAAACACTTTGAAGAGGTCTTTTGCAGCAATACATTATTTGATTTCTTGACTGCTACTTTCATGGGCATTGATTGTGAATCAAAGTAAAATGAAATCCTTGACAATTTCACTCTTGCTCCATGTATCATGATGATGCTTATTGGTCCAGTTGTGAATATTTTTGTTTTCTTTATGTTGAGGTGTAATCCATTCTGAAGGCTGTAGTCTTTGATCTTTATTAAAGATAAGTGCTTCAAGTCTTCTTTACTTTCAACAAACAAGGCTTTGTCATCTCCATATCTCAGGATGTTAGTGAGTCTTCTTTATACATGTATTTATATATGTACACATACATGTTATTAGTTGTTGCTATGAAGTCAATGGAGGCAACCCCATGTGTGCAGAGTAGAACTGCTCCATAGGGATTTTTGGAAGCTGATTGCCAAGCCTGTTTTCCAAGGTGCCTCTGGATAGGTTCAAGCTGCCAACCTTTTGGCTAGTAATCAAGTTCTTAACCCCTTGTGCGCCCCAGGGACCCCAGACCCCATATACCCATATATAGATAGATAGATAGATAGATATAGATAGATACAGATATAGATATAGATATATATGTGTGTGTGTGAATAACATATATATATATATATATATATATATATATATACATATATATAGATATATAGATAGATATAGATAGATACAGATATAGATATAGATATATATGTGTGTGTGTGTGTGTGTGAAAAAAATATATATATATATATATATATATATATATATATATATATATATATAAAACAAATTTTGCAAGTTCAAAAATGTCAATTTAATTACATTTATGGCCTGTAAATAAGCCAAATAATTATTTTATAATTGATTTGTCCTCATGACTACTAACTGAATTCATGCCACTTTTCACCTGCATTATTGCAATAGCCTCTTAGTTCTTTGTCTCTCTATTCGCCATGTCCTCCTTCTCAAGCTCCCCAAACTCACCCTCCAAACAGGTATCAAAGGAATTTTCCTAAAGTGCAAATCAGATCATGCCACCCATCTGGCTAATGCTCAGACTCTCTGAAGTTTTATGTGAACTTGTGGATTTTTTCCAGTAGAAAGGCAATTTTTTTTTTTTCTGGTTGATTCTGATTTAGGGCAAGTCCATGTGTGTCAGTGTAAAACTGTTCTCCATAGGATTTTCAGTGGCTTTGGCCTTTCAAAAATAGATTACCAGGCCTTTCTTCTAAGGCACCTTTGGGAAGGTTCCAGTAACCAATATTTTGGTTAGTAGGAGAGCACTTAACTGTTTGGGCCACCCAGGAACTCTTACGATTTTATTACTCTGTAAACTATTGCAAAAAGAGTATGAGGGTGACATTTTCTGACCTCCTCTAACTTCACAAAGGGAAATAGAATCACCAGTATCACCATCAGTCCAAGGATGATTCCTATGATGTGGAGGTTTTACATGCTACTACACTCCAACCTTTTTGCCAATTCTGACACCAACCATCCCTCTCATAGCACACTCTTTACTTCTCTGCTGGGTTTGATAATTCATTGCAGTGGCCACACAGCACTCACAGACAATACTCATGATTATGAATTTTATTAGGGAAGTAAGCAGTTACAGCTCAGGATCATAAACTATTCAGGATACAGTTCTTCAATCAGGACAGCTTCTTCTGACCCGTGGTGTAGGCACACTTCTCTCTGGCCTCAGGCTTGGCCTTGGCCTTGCTCAGGTCAGTGTTACACAGCTCTTTTCATTTTGCTCATAGGTGTCCAGAGAGGAAGCAAGCCTCCTGCCTGAAGGCACTCAGACTTTGCTCACTCCATGGACTGGGAAGTCTGCTGCTCTGTCTCATGCCAGTCTGTTGACTCTGCTGCCACCATCTCTCTGCCATCTCAGAGCAGGAATCTCAGATCCAAGGACACACTCCACTCTTAGTTCTTCTCTTTGATGATAGTGAGATCCTCGTTTCTGCCTCTGGGCTGACTCATTTTAAGCTTAGTGAGATGGCAAAAATGACCAGTCTCCATGCTCAGGTTCCATACATAATATTTGCATGGTCCCACCCCCATAAGAATGCTATATTTACGTTATTATAAATTATAATATAATAAGAGTGCCATATTTACATTATTAGCAAGCTATCCAATCCCCTTGATGGGCCACACAGCACCTCACATTTGCATAGTACCAGCTAGTCATCTCGTGGCAATTAGAAAGGTCATTGCTAGAAGAGCCATATTAAGTAATTCAGTGCACCACAAATATTAACCAGTTTCCTGTCTAACTTAGTAATCTTGGTCCAGCATTCTTTCCTTCCCTGACTGAGTGTTTATGTTCAGTTCATTGAATTTTTTGAAACAGCTTTAACTTCCATCATTAGTTAAATAAATGTTCCCATTCAACGGCATGTTTTGAAGAGTACTGTAAATTTATGTCAGTGTTTTTTTAAACTATGTAGGAATATTGAGCTGCACATTAATAGCTATATCTATAGAGAAACAAAAATCCTAATTCTAGGGAGAATAAAAACTGCAGATTATGTCCTCCTTTGGGATATTAGCAATGGCTACTGCTGTGCAGTCAATTCACCAGTTATGGACTTCAGACTTACAGACAACATTTACTTGTTTTTTAATGTTATGTGAAATTCCGTCACTTTGAAAAGATTGAACCAACCTCTATCCACAACAATTCTTCATCACAACCATCTTCACATGTTGCACGTGCACTTGTAAATCATGGAAAAGATTTCAACCTTATTCTTGTACTAAAGTAATGCTAAACAAAAACCACATGCACCTGTTCCAACTTACCTACACATTTAACTGAAAGACAGACTTAGGAAATGATCTCACTTGAAACCCAGGGATTGCCTGTATTGAAGGCTCTGAGAAATTTGTGGATAAAGTAACCTGTTTTGCTTTCTTTAATCAAACATTTCAAGATTATTTTTATTACTAGTGTTGCAAGAAAAATAGTTTGGAACACTGTACTTATAATTTTGAAGGACACCATTTTAAAATAAAATTCCAAATAAACTGAACTATGGTTTATTTAAAGTGCTGTTAAAATTATTCCTATGTGAAAAGAACTTTTCAACAAAACATTAAATTTTGTTTGAACTCCTTAGATTTATTTAGTGTTTCATGAAATTGGAAGTTTATGTTAGTGTGGAAGTCAGATGAGCTCGGAAGTGTTATACAAAGCAAAAGGGTTTTATATGCAACAGACACACAAAAACATGGAAGCTATACTAGGCAAAAAATAATTGGTTGATTCTAACTTAGTTTCTTTATATGGCATATTGGGAGTTTTTGTATTTGGGTATTATACTACAGCTGTGTTGGCAAGTGCAGACTGGTGAATTTAGGTTTTGGTTTCTGGGGAAGTCAGATATTTACAGGAAATAGAAACCTAGATTTCAGTTTGCTGAGATGGGGCTTAGCAAACTTGACTCCATCTTGAGTCTCATATAGTCAGGTTAACACCGATTTTAAGTTTTATTTTCCCTAATTTTTTGCCTTAAAATAGGGTAAAATTCTAGACTTCAAAATACATAATTCAGAAAAATCCTCATTTAACTGCAGGAATGGTGCCCTGACTTATCACATGTATAGTTACATAGATGAGTAGCTTTAAAAGGTATTTAAAATAGAAAACACTCCTTATTTTCCATGTAGAATGTTACAAAATAATTGTAATCATGGAGTGAACCTAACATTTAGTTGTGTTCAAATAAGTCAATTGAGATGTTGAAAAATTCAAAGATTACCCGCATAAAGGGGGCACTTATCTAGTAAATTAAAATATGCAAATGAAGCAGTAAAATAAAATATTAAAGGGTATGTTACATACATTAAAGGCAAATGTATATTTCTGAAAAATTTAGGATTGTGGGTACTTCAGGGATCAAACAAGTTTTTTTGGTGTGGCCTTTTGGATTTGTCATTTTGTTCTGTGAAGATGGGCCTGAGAGTGTGCTTGAAGAATGGGCAAACTGGACATTCAAATCTATCTCAACTTTGCTCATGAGAAAAACAGGGAAAAAATTGCCAATAGAATGCTCTATTATGACTTTCTTCTTGCCCTTTTTAGACTTCTAAATGACTACATGGTTGGCTACACAAGAACTAATAAAAATATTAATTTTATATTGTTACAAACATTGAAAATCATTAGTATTATATTTTCATCTTACTTATAATTATGTCTTGTTTTTGCTGCATTAACAGTTTTGTATTCTAATCAAGGTTTGTGGGCTGAATTGCCCTGAGAAAGACTGATTTGCTTAAAATCCTTATATTCTGTCCCGCTGAAAGCTGGAGATTGAAATCATTAAGACACTGCTGCTGCCCTTGATCTCTGCTCAAAGAGGATATAGATTGATTGGTTGACAGGTCTTGTCCTGGGTGACTCAAAATGAAGTAGAGATGAAGCAAAATCAAGTGCACACATCTCAGAATATTTGATAATGGCATTCATTCTGTGTGCCTTTTTTTTAGTATTTAGTCGTATTTTCTCATTTCTTTCCTTTTTTTTTTTTTGGTTACATGTTTGGTAGAGACAGTTCTGGATCCCCACCTCCATCCCTACCCCATGTTTACCCCATTCCTACTTCAAGGTAAACTTAAAGAACTGTTAGATTTCTTATGTTAAAAGAAAAAAATAAAAACACTGCATCAGGTGGATTCCAATCTATACCAACCCTATAGGACAGAGTAGAACTGCCCCACAGGGTTTCCAAGGCTGTGATCTTTCTGGAAACAGATCACCTCACCTCTTGCAGAGTAGCTGGTGAGTTTGAACCTCTGGCCTCTGAGAGTGCTTTAACCACTGCACCACCAGTGCTCCTTAGGTAAACATAGAAGATATTTAATAGAATGAATGTTCACTCCCTGTCTACAGCTTTAAGCTTAGTAATTGTATCAGTATTGAAAAATACTTAAACCAATTCCTGTAAGAAAATGAACGTCCCTATTGAAACAGATAGCCACATTTACATATGCACTTTAATATTTTTATTTTAGTTTTCACTTTAAAAGTTAAGAAGGTGTATTTTAAAGAGAGGTATATTTGCAAATATTCTGGGAATATTTAATTGGACCGATTTGAGAACTGAGCCAGTTAAACTGAATCAGCATATTTGGTGAAAGAATAAATGGAAGTGAGAAAGGATTGGTTTAGTTTGATAGTTTTATTGATCTTAATAGAAGCATCCAAGTTCATAGTGACCCTGCTTTGTATTAATATTGGCAAGTATGAAAATTTTTTAAAAGTTTTCAGAAAACATCATTGAGTGAGTAGATAATAATAGCCTTCTAAAAATTCACTTTGGTTACATTCCATTATGACCAGTTCTCTGGAGGGAGGTGGCCTAATTTAGGCAAGTTTAGTATTTAGAGCAAAGGCAGCAGCTATGGAACAGAATGACAGATATCTGAAAAGTGTCCCATCTATTTCAGTTTTTTTTTTCCTTACATTTCCTTTCATTATCTTTTCATTTTATTTCCCAAAGTCTTGAATTTAATACTGCCTTTCTTTTTCTTGTTTCTTCCTTTTATAAATCTAAACATTTCCAGCATTGATACTATATGCTGAGGACATAGCAGCTACCTCGATTCTATATCTAGGAAAAAACAGACTCCTGAGAGAAACTGAAGTAGGCTTTAGGTGAGAAGTATGTGAAGGTAATTGAGAACAGGTAGGAGGATCACTGTCCTAATTACAGTCCAGGGTGATAACAGTGATAAGTTAGCGGCGCCATTTTCCTCAGTTTCTGTACCAATTTTAGAAGCTTTACAACACAAACCAATCCTTAGAAATTATGGCAGAAATGTTTTTTAATGTTTAGGCTGAATAGACAATGCCTATATTTTTGAAGTTTCATTTGGCAGACTCAATGCAATTAGCTACATGGAACACGATTTATCCCTTCCTTGGTTTGACAGAGAAAGCTTGCCTAGTCAACTGAAATTTAGACCTGGAGTTCAGTGAGCCCTTGTATATATTAAAGCAATAGAAGAATTAGAGGACAAATTGAGACACACTTATAATGCAGCAATTGGAATCACCAGTCATAAGTCACATCTTTGCGTTCTGTCTTTCAGGGTCTCTGATACTTTTCTTCCAGCCCTTCTCCCTCTTGTTTGCCATACTAAGAATGCGGTAACATTCTCCCTGCAGTTTTTGCCAGTTCCCATCCATTTTCCAGATTTTTCTTTCTCTAAACAACATTCATTGCTGAGTTCTGCTGTGCTGTACTGCTATAAATTTGAAAAATATGTGACTGTATCACAGTTACTATTATGTAAAAGTTCTAAGAACAGAAGGTTTCCTTCAGTTTTGCCGGCACTACTATACAGCTGATGAAAATATAAAAGAATGTAACTGGTAACACTAAATGTGCCTTTTGTTTGCCTGAATTGTTCATGAATAAACATCCAAAAAGAAAAAGTATAAAATGTGAATGATACCGCCTCGGAAACCCAAGGAGGGGTCGCTATGACTCAGGTCTGACTCGACGGCACAAAGAAACCACAACATGTATCCATATCTTTATAAAATTTTAAATATCTTCTAAAACTTATATTTTCTGACAAAAATAATATCAGCAGATATAAAATTAAGTTAATAGGTTTATATTAAGGAGATCTGGTGGCCTAGTGGGTAAGGCATTTGGCTGCTAACTAGAAGGTGGTCAGTTCGAATCCAGCAGCTGCTCTGCTGGAGGAAGATGAGGCAGTTTGCTTGCGTAAAAATTTACAGCCTTGGAAACCCAGTGGGGGTCTATATGAGTCAGAATCC
>NW_006921867.1:4124758-4125715 GCF_000298275.1 Orycteropus afer afer
CTTGACTGCTAACCAGAAGGCTGGTGGTTCAAACCCACCAGCCACTCCTCGGAAGGAAGGTTGGGCAATCTATTTCCATAGTGATACTGCCTCAGCAACCCAAGGAGGGGTCGCTGTGAGTCAGGGCCGACTCGACAGCACATAGCAACAACAACAACATACTAATAAAACATGATTTTGTATTTGAAAAGTGCTATCTAACCTAAAAATATGAAACTAGGCATAGAAAAACTTTTTTAAAATTGTCAGTGGTACAAGCAAGTTTTACTGCCCATCATTTGTAGAGCTGGAGGGCTTGCCATATTTAAATTTCTGACCTGTTTTAAGTATGTGGGTCAAAGAGAAAGGAGGCAGCAAATTTTAAAGTATTCAGAAAGAAAAATGAAATTAAATGTAGTTGAAAGTGACCAGACAAAACCAAACCAAACTCACTGCCATCCAGTGGATTCCACTAACTTTCCAAGGCTGTAAATCTTTGTGGTAGCAGACTGCCTTATCTTTCTCCCACAGAGGAGCTGGTGGATTCAAACCACTGACCTTTTTGTTGGCAGCCAAATACCTTGACCACTACACCACCAGAGCTTCTTAATTGAAAGTGAAGGAAAGTTAAAAAAAAGAAGTCAGAGGTAGATGGATAATGTTGTTCCACTCAGGCAGTGGGTATTATTATGTGACCACTGTTTGCTTGCCCAGTGGCAAACCCAGGATCAGTGATGAGTTGGCACACATTATTTGTTTAATAATGAAGTCAGAGAAGCATGGGTTTAAAGTTATGCCTATCAATTGTCAAGTAGTTATACAACCTTGGGAAGTTACTCAACCTCTTTTCATGTTGGTTTCCTATCTATACAAAACACTCAACTAAACTCACTGCCATTGAGTGGATTCTGACTCAAAGAGACCCCCATTGGTTTTCCAAGGCTGTAAATCTTTAGAGAAGCAGACTGCCTCATCTGA
>NW_006921867.1:4126820-4131923 GCF_000298275.1 Orycteropus afer afer
GAAGGCTGGAGGTTCAAACCCACCAGCCACTCCTCGGAAGGAAGGTTGGGCAATCTACTTCCGTAGTGATACCGCCTCGGAAACCCAAGGAGGGGTCTCTATGAGTCGGGTCCAACTTGACGGCACATATATCTTATGAGATACTTTACCCTAAATCGTCTTGTGCCTCTTTTTGGAATACCTGTAAGGCACTTTTTGTACAATTTATATTGTTTTATTTTAAGATAAATTTCAGCTAAAGTAAAAAATTAGTTCCTTCTATTTTTCAAGGCAGAATTTTTCCTTATGAGAAGTAGGTCAAGAAACATTGAACACAGAATAAATTTATCTCTGAAAACAGCCTTTCAGCTCTAGACTGTTTAAGGATGGCCCAGAATTCATGCATAGCATTCTCTTGCATCTCCAGTTACAATATTCTTCTGAGTTATCATTTGAGCATAAAGCATTTCCAAGGAATTGCTTTTATTTTCAGTCCCTATCATCTGCATTCCACTATCAGGTTAGAAGGCAGCATGTAGCAGTCATTTCATAAATCATCACACAAATTATGCCCCATTCTAAGTCAATGCACATCTTACCTGTTCTGTTCACAGTAAACTGGAGCTGCTGGGACTTGCTTTTGTAAACTGACCTCCCCTTTATTACTTTTTTCAAACAGTCATAAACAGAGAAGTAAGTGGAATGGCAAGAAGCAGATGGGTCTCCAGGAATACCTATGAAGGTGTTCCATTCCTGTTTTTGTTGTTGTTGTTGTTGTATGTTTGTTTGTTTGTTTTTTTCACTCCTGCAGGCCCTGGAAGTATTTGAAGCAGCCTCTTCCTATAAAATATTTAGATTTGGAGAGAGAGAGAGGGAGAGAGATGATGTCACTTTCCACCAAAATTAATTGCAGGAATTGAGCCTAATGTATTCCTTTTGATCTCTTACCCTACTGAGTTGTGAGATTCTAATCTCCTAAGGAGACCCTGGATGATGTAAATCTTTAAAGCGCTTTGCTGCTAACTAAAAGGTTAGTGGTGCAACTCCAACCAGACAGAGGTGCAATGGAAGAATGTCCTGGTGATCTCCTTTCAAAAAAATCAGCCATTGTGAACTCTATGGGGCACATTTCTCCATAAAGAGCTGATTGTTTTTGTAGGCTAGGAGTAAAGAGTAGCATAGTGCCTAAGGCACTTGACTGCTAACCAGAAGGCTGGTGGTTCAAACCCACTAGCCATTCTTCGGAAGGAAGGTTGGACAATCTACTTCTGTAGTGATAGTGCCTCGGAGACCCAAGGAGGGGTCGCTATGATGAGTCAGGTCCAATTTGATGGCACACAACAACAACAACAACAGGAGTAAAGAGGTTCTGTTATTTTTTCAATATCTCTTGATCTGTCTTCCCCTCCCCCATTTGCTTCTAAGCTTGTTCTCTTTCTCTGTATGTGTGTGTGTGTGTGTGTGTATTTCCTAAAGAGTAGGATAAAAAGACAGAAAGGCTATCATGTCCTGATAACGCTGGCAAGCACTTACTTATTCTTGCTTTCATCGAGGTAACTAAGATAAATACTGGAAATATTGAGCACTCTAGTAGTCATTCTGAAAGAATTGGCCATGGTTCATGTTTGATTGCACAAACCTGCAGTGAGTCAGTGAATCTCTCTTGATGATTATAAGAAATAGACCCGGCAGTGTTTATAGTTGAAGCTAACAAAACTTTTTATTATTTTTTTTTATTGGAGTGAAAAATGGAGAATTCTAAGATGTCCTTATATATGTCACACCTGTAACTGTGACAGCCTTTCCTTATGATCACATTTCCCTGTTCATTTGTAGTTAAAACCTGCATATGCTTTAATGATTCTAAAGAGAGGTAAGGATTGTGCAGAAGAATAACAAGCTTCAAATTAAAGAAGACTCTATAAGCAACTTTATCATTTCTAATTATTATTAATGAACTTTAGCAGTTTTTGTTGACAACTGCACACTGACTTCCCAGGATTTGTTGTTGTTGTTGTTATGTGCCATCGAGTAAGCCCCAACTCATAGTGACACCTCCTTGTTTTTCTGAGGCAGTATCACTACAGAAGTAGATTCCCCCACCTTCCTTCCGAGGAGTGGCTGGTGGGTTTGAACTGCCAGCCTTCTGGTTAGAAGTCAAGTGCCTTAGGCACTATGCTACCAGAGCTCCCAGGATGTGGTGCATATTAAATGCATCAATGGCATTTTAGTTTTCTAGGGCTGCCATAAGAAAATATCACAAATAGTTTTCTTCAAAGAATAGAAATTCATTTTCTCTCAGTTCAGGAGGCTAGAAGCCTGAATTCATGGTGTTTGGTTCTAGGAGAAAGTCCTTTGTCTCTCTCAACTACCAGAAAACCTTGGCATTCCCAGGTTTGTAGATAACTCTGTCATATTTGTTTGTGTCTGTTCTACTCTTTAATTAAGTACACCAATTAGAAGGGATCAAGTGGTGAAGTGATAGGCTGCTAACTGAAAGGTTGGTGGTTTGAACCCATCAGTTACTTCACGGGAGAAAGATGAGGCAGTCTGCTTCCATAAAGATTACAGCCTTGTAAACCCTATGGGACAGTTCTACTCTGTCCTAAAGTATCACTATGAATTATAATTGACTTGACAATAGCCATGTGTTTGTAGTTTTTTTTTTTTGTTGTTGTTGTTATTTGCCTATGATTCCATTAAAATAACAAAAGACATACCTTGTTTCCAAACAGTCATATTTACAGGTACAGATGTTGAGACTTTGACATGACTTGTTGAGGGACACAATTCAAGCCATAACAGATGTTCAAAAAAATTGTAGAATCATGAATGTATGTGTGCTGTGTGATGGGTACGAAGGATGTTTTTCTCAGTCCTGAATTCATCCTGAACACCATCCAATTTGTGTGGCTCAGAGTTGATGTAGTATAAGCAATTTGGTTGTTAATGTAAACTTTAGATCAGTCTGAAGAACATGCATTCTGTAGAAGAAAAATTGAGAAGGAACCAAAAATACAAATAGCAAGAAATATAACATCAAAAACTCTGTAATCAAAGCGACAAACTGACTTGCCACAAAAGCTAGTCAGTAAACATTTAACCATAATTTACTTTCACAAAGGACCTCTGGTTACTCAGTGGTTGAAGCATTTGGCTGCTAACCAAAAGGTCAGAGGTTCGAACCCACCAGGCATTCCATGGGAGAAAGATGAGGCAATCTGCTTCCATAAAGATTGACAGCGATGGAAACCATTTGGGGCAGTTCTACTCTGTCCTATAGGGTTGCTATGTGTCAGAATCAACTCGATGGCAGTGAGTTTGTTTGTTTGTTTGTTTGTTTGTTTTGGTTGCTTTCCTCTGAGTTTCTAATATGATCATGTATGGATGTGATTAATGATGCTTACTTCTTCAGTTTTGGATGACATTCATTTTTGTGTTGAAACCCAGTTTTTACTTCCTGAGAATTCCAACCTGTACACCAATCCAGAAATGACAAAAAAGAAATGAACAACTGCGGTTTTATGCATTATAGTGGAATCTATTCACACCACTCTACAAAATGTTCCAAATTGGAATGGCTGAAATTATCTACTTCTCTTTTTTTTGCATTTTAGGAATATCTATGAAATTTGAAATGATACAGTAAAATGGAAAGGAAGTTGAAAAGGAATTATGTATTGAAAATGTGACAAAAGAGTTAGACCAAATCATCTTAGGCAATTGAGAAGGGAATATGCTGCATAATTTTCCTTTTTTTTTTTTTTTTTTTACAAAGCCTTTCAATTTATCTGGAAGCCCACCTCGTGTTTCACTTTCTAGCCATATAATGGAGATTGTTACAATAGGAACGGTTCTCTTTCTCAATGAATATGGGCCATTAGGCTGTGGATCCATTTAATTTATTTTTATAGTGTGAGAGGCATAGAGATATAATGGAAAGAATAAAGACTTTACAGTCAAACTTACACTTAATAGCTGTGTAATACTAAAGAAATAGCTAGAGTTTTTCTACCCTCAGTCTTCTCATCTGTAAGATGGGAGTTGGGAAGTATACCTACCATGCTAAGAGCTACAAATATAAAATAGGTATGGAGCTAATTATAATGGCATGTCTTTTGTCAAAGCTTGAGTACTCAGGTGTGAAAACTGATAACATGTTCCAAGATAAACATTTATAGAAATTTAAATTATGTGTGCAAGGTGGTCTTGCACAGCTATCCCATGAATGGGGGAATCTCTTTCTACAGTCTTGCCCTGAGACCATCAGTAGAGTGCTGTTGCTTGTTATTTAGAAGTGAGATTGCTTGTTTTCCTGACCCAACCTTACTCTGAAGCAGATCCTGTATTCATGGGCCTTAGGATTGGGGTTTTTGCAGCTTTCCTGTTCTTCCTCCCCTTTGTGGCCACCAACCTGGCCTTCCTCTGAGTGCATGGGGTGGGGTGGGGTAGGTAAGTGTTTTGGGCAGGAGAAAATTCCCTCTTCCTCTCCCATTGGTAGTAACCTCATCTTTGTATTAGCACAAGATCCTGGGTCCTAAAGGACTTCTTGCCCTTCTCCCAGTGATAGATTTTTTATCTTCTTCTTCCTCCCCTTACTGAAAAGCAGATCTTTGCCTGGACCCAGGGATAATAGAATTTCCAACCTTTTGTCCAGTGGCTTAAGGTTTTTGCTTGCTATGAAAGAAGGGTATGGGAAAATCTGATTGGATTTGATAATTGTGCATAACCTAGAGGGGGTTCTTCCCATCTCCTGGCCTGCCCCTCATCTTTCTGGGGTTTGCCTATTAGAGGCCCACAGAAAAGAATTCTAGAGTGAGTGCAGACTTCTTCATTCTACAGCTCTTAAGGCTTCTAAACTGGCATGCCATCCTACAGTTGACCTTTAAGAAATTGTTATAATTTTAGCTAATTTCTTCTTACTGACTTTTGTGGTGGTTCTCGCTTCCGCGGGTGCCCCGCCAAAGGTGAAACTCTGCAAGTCCCTTCTCTCCTCAGAGCAGATAACCACTTTTAGTAATTCAGCTCATCTTATGGCCTTGTGGCCACAGCTCTCTTATTGGTTCGAAAACATGCTTTTTATATATTATCCATCTTTTTTCTTGGGTGGGAGCAACATTCTTA
>NW_006921867.1:4132023-4132820 GCF_000298275.1 Orycteropus afer afer
CAGTACCCTCCCCCATGCCCCTCATAGTTATGCACTCCTGTTTGTCCTGCATTTCCTCCATGTGAATGTTGCCCCTCTGGTGCCCCGTGGTCCATTGCTTTAAGGGATGTATTACCATAGAGTATGTGGATGTGTCATCCTGGGTTGAGTGGTCTGCATGTACATCTTGTTAACTATTCGGTTGAGACCCAGCCCCTGGGAGTGAGTTTTATTCCAGGCCTAGAATGTATTCCAGGGCCATAGTATTAGGGGTCTCACCAGACTCCATCCGGCCAGTAATTCTGGTCATTATTGAGTTTTTGGATTTTATTCCACGTTTTTCCTCCCACCCTTTCCAGGATCTCCAGATTTGATCCTTTCCTGAGTGGTTGACATTGGTAGCCAGACACCATCTAGTTCTTTTGGTCTTGAAGGCCACCGTGTCCTAGGGCTGATTGCTTCCAAATGCCCCCCCCCTCCTTTTTTTTTTGCACTCTTCTTCACTTCCAATGATAGGGGATCATTAGGTGCATCTTAGATGGCTGCTTGAGAACTTTCAAGACCTCACCAATGTAGGATGAGGAACAAGGTTTTTATGTATTTTGTTTTGCCAATTGAGTCTGGTGTCACTGAGGGCATTTTGTATGAAAGGGGTTTTGTACCAACTAATTTTCTGGTTTTATTTATTTTAGAGTTATAGACTTGAGTATCTTCTTTTAAAGCTTTACATTATAATCATTCCAGATAATTAATTTTAAAAATTATATTGTAACAATAAGGAGAAAAACAAAACAAAACAAACATTTCGGTCCTCTTCA
>NW_006921867.1:4132997-4136792 GCF_000298275.1 Orycteropus afer afer
TTGGGCAATCCTACTTCCATAGTGATACTGCCTCGGAAACCCAAGGAGGGGTCTCTATGAGTCGGGGCCGACTCAACGGCAAATAACAACAACAACAACAAATTTTAAAGTAAAACACTGGGTGTTCTTAGTTATTTCTATTTGAGAAAGCCTGGTTTGGAAAAATGATATCTTAGTAATTGAATTTAATAAACATACATTGAGCACTTGTTATATACGAGTCACCTTATCTGTTCTCTGAAAAAAAAATTAATTCTGAAGAGAAGACATATTGAAGCACAGATACATTTTATTTATTTATGTATCTCCATTCTTTTTCCCATAGGTGATAATTAATGTTTGATGTTTTAATACATAATTAGAAACTAATTGTGAACTGCTTGGCAATTCAAGTCAAGGCACAAAAAGCTGGTGCAAAATCATTCTGTGTATTCAGAATCCATTTGTGAAGTTTAATTTGTGGTATTGTGATAGTGACTTGGCATATATTCCCAAGTTATGTTCACAGGTGTAGAACTTTGTCTCCTGACCTTTGGGAGGCAGTTCAAACCAAAAAACCCACTGCCGTGGAGTTGATTCCGAATCATAGAGACCTGCATTGAATTTCCAAGGCTGTAAATCTTTATGAAAGTAGATCGCTTCACCTTCCTCCCAGGTTGGGAGGCAGCAGGAGGGCTAAAAGCAAGAGGAAAAGGGTGTGGTGTTGACCTCTTATGAGGAACAGAGTCACCAGACAGTCCAAACTGAATCCCACCCTTAGAGTTGAAACATGGAGGAAGGGTCCTCTCTTGATTTCATAGAGCACTGTAACAGAAATAAAACAAGTGAGTTGCTTTAAAGAACAGAAATTTATTTTCTCACAGCTCAGGAGGCTAGAAGTCCAAATTCAGTGCACTGGCTCCCTCTCTGTTGGCTCTGGGAGAAGATACTTGTCTCAGCTTTTAGAGCCCTGGTGTTCCTAGGTTCCTTGCTGATCTTTGTTGTCCTTGTTTTTTGTTAAGTGCCTTTGACTCGGTTCTGACTCATAGTGACCCTATGTGCAACAGAAGAAAACAGTGGCCGGTCCTGGACTATCCTCACAATCCTTGCTATGAATGAGTCAATCATTGCAGCCACTGTGTCAATCTATTCCATTGAGAGTTTTCCCCTTTTTCACTGACCCTCTACTTTACCAAGCATGGTATCCTTCTTCAGAGACTGGTACCTTCTGACAGCATAGACAAAGTACATGAGATGAAATCTGGACATTCTTGCTTCTAAGGAGCATTCCAGCTGTACTTCTTTCAAGACAGATTTGTCCATTCTTCTGGCAATCCATGATATTTTCTGTATTCTTCACCAACACCAAAATTCAAATGCATCAATTCTTCTGAGGTCTTCCTTATTCATTGTCCAGCTTTCACATGCATATGTTGTTATTGTTATGTGCCATTGAGTTGGACCTGACTCATAGCGACCCCTCCTTGGGTGTCCAACGCGGTATCACTATGGAAGTAGATTGACCAACCTTCCTTCCGAGGAGTGGCTGGTGGGTTTGAACCACCAGCCTTCTGGTTAGCAGTCAAGTGCCTTAGGCACTACGCTACCAGAGCTCCCATCATCATATGCATATAAGACTATTGAAAATACTATGGCTTGGGTCAATCTAACTTAGCCTTCAAAGTGACATCTTTGCTCTTAAACACATAAAAAAGGTCTTTTGCAGCAGATTTGCCCAATGCAATAAGTCATTTGACTTTTTAACTGATACTTCCATGGGCGTAAATTGTGGATTCAAGTAAAATGAAATCCTTGACAATTTGAATCTTTTCTCCATTTATCATGATGTTGCTTATTGGTCCAGTTATGATTTTTGTTTTCTTTATATTAAGGTGTAATCCATACTGAAGGCTGTAGACTGATCTTCATAAGCAAGTGAAGATCTTTACATGGCATCTAAGAGTCCTATGCCCCTCACCTCTGTTTTTGTGAGCTCTGGTGGCATAGTGCCTAAGGCACTTGACTGCTAATCACAAGGTTGGTGGTTCAAACCCACCAGCCATGCTGCAAAAGGAAGACTGGGCAATCTACTTCCATAAAGATATACCGCCTCAGAAACTCAAAGGGGGTTGCTGTGAGTTGGAATCAACTCAATGGCAGTGAGTTTTGTTTTGTTTTTGTCTCTGTCTCTGCTGCTCTTTTTATAATCTAAAGTGATTAGATTGAGGACGCACCCTGTACTGACATGATCACATTAACATAATAAAGAAAACTCTCTCTCTAATTGGGATTATATCCACAAGTAATACAGGTTAGGATTCTGACATTTATTTGGGGGACACATTTATTTTGAAACATAACAGGCCTCAAATTTTGTATCTAATAGAAATAAGTTAGAGCACTCACACTTTTGAGAATGTAAAGGGTGTTTTGTTTTGTTAAAGGATTTAACCAAAATACCATGAACAACTGAGAGAGAGAGAATATGGATCCCCTGTGGGCTAGGAGCATAGCTCAAAGTGGCCTTGTTGTTGTTGTTGTTATGTGCCGTCGAGTCAGCCCTGACTCATAGCGACCCCTCCTTGGGTTTCCGAGGCAGTGTCACTACGGAAGTAGGATTGCCCAACCTTCCTTCCGTGGAGTGGCTGGTGGATTTGAACCGCCAGCCTTCTGGTTAGCAGTCAAGTGCCTTAGGCACTATGCTACCAGAGCTCCTCAAAGTGGCCTTAGGAATGCTGAAATGTTTTCTTTAATAATTTACTGCAAAATTTGGGAGGGGGAGTGCATTATCTCCCCTTCATGTTGTTGTTGTTGCTTTTTCCTATCTAAATTCACATAGTTCATTTTCTATCACATACCTTCAAGACACTCACACTACAGCTTGAACATCTCAAGGTGGCTGGTTTGAAACATCCCTCCCAAAGCTCAGTTGGGAGCCAAGGGGACATGATGGCCCTTGGGCAATGAAATGACTATGCATGCCAAGGTCCACACCAAAGAAAGATAACCACAAAGGACCAAAAATGTAAATTAGGAGAAAATAAAATGAAACATTCGTTTATATTCTTATTGACTTTATATTAAGGGTAATTACTTTCATTCAGATTACTTGTAGAGGAGCCTTTAACATTCTATGCACTGACTCAAACCTATTTCTTAATCCTTTTTATCTCCTCATAATGATGCATAAGAGTTTGTTAGAGGTTTGCACTAATACAAAGTGATGAGTTGTGAACTCAAATTAACCAAAAAAATAAAGAAAGTTGAATTTCCATGCATACATTTATATTTGTCATCTAGGGAAAACCATTGTTGTTGTTAGATGCTGTCAACTAAGTTTGAACTCATAGCAAGCCTATGTACAACAGGACAAAATACTGCTGGGTCCTGCACCATCCTCATAATTATTGCTATGCTTGAACCTATTGTCACAGCCACTGTGTCAATCCATCTTGCTGATGGTCTTCCCCTTTTTCACTGACCCTTTACTCTTCCAAGCATGGTACCCTTCTCCAGGGACTGGCCCCTTCTGATAACATTACCAGAGACGAAGTCTGGCCATTCTCGCTTCTAGGGAGCATTCTGGCTGTACTTCCTCCAAGATAGATTTGCTCATTTTTCTAGTAGTCCATAGTACATCCAGTATTCTTCACCAATAATACCACATTTCAAATGCATCAATTCTTTTGCAGTCTTCCTTATTCATGGTCCAGCTCTCACATGCATATGATGCTATGGAACACACAATAGGACTGCTGAAATATAAACTTTTAAATAATATATAAAGTAAAAACAGAAGATTAGCTTTTTTTTTTT
>NW_006921867.1:4137617-4144379 GCF_000298275.1 Orycteropus afer afer
TAACCAGAAGGCTGGCGGTTCAAACCCACCAGCCACTCCTCGGAAAGAAGGTTGGGCAATCCTACTTCCGTAGTGATACTGCCTCGGAAACTCAAGGAGGGGTCGCTATGAGTCAGGGCTGACTCGACGGCACATAACAACAACAACAACAATAAAATAAGCATGTTAAGAGGATATCATATTTCTGGTTGTAGTAGGGCAGTTTCCTTTCCCATTTAGGAATGGTTATTCTCACATGTTTTATTTTCATATACACTTTACCAAATTTTATAATTGTTTTATTTTTTACCACAGTTCCCATCACAGATCCAAACAGTATTATTTAAATTTGAGCAAGAAACTCAACAAGACTTAGAAGTTTTCATTGTTAATTATTTATTTTCCCCATATCTGAGTTTGTGAATTGTTATAATTGGCATGGACTGAAAGTTCTTATCATTGATAACCACCCAGGGACAATTCCAATTTGAGTTTAATAAACACTCTGCAAACAAGGACAACCGAACAAACCAAACCAGCCTTATGTGGTTATGGCAGATAAATACAAATTAAGTGCTAGAAATGTCCTCAGTTCTTTTCTATGTACTTTCAAATTAAGATATATTTTTTCTTAAGTGTGCTGATAGAGCATCACAACCTTGCAAAAGAAAAGAGAACATCTCCACATCTGAATGTGAGATGGGAAAAAAATGTATGAAATAGAACTGACTCCACTGCTAAGCTGCAAAGTCTATTTATTACTAGAGTGTTACATCAATTCAGCACTTGTTTACAAGTAACATATAGCACATTTGAATTAGTTTTAGCAAAGAGTAAAATTTATTCTAAAGAATAACGTTATTCAAGAATTAAAACGTTTCTTAGTAAGGGCAAGGGTAGACTGAAGTTCTGTCTCAGGAAAATGCTGGAACCAGGTAATCAAAAACTTCCAGGATTCTCTTTCAAACCTCTTTATCTCTGTACATATTTTTCATTGTTCATCCTATTCATCACATGGTAGAACATGACTGTCACCTCCCTTTATACTTAAATCCCACAGTTGAGACATTCAGAGAGCCGGACTCTACTCTTGCATCCCAAGTCCAAATTACTGGGGGATATATTGAAAATAGCAGCTCTGGTAGCGTAGTGCCTAAGGCACTTGACTGCTAACCAGAAGGCTGGCGGTTCAAGCCCACCAGCCACTCCTCGGAAGGAAGATGGGGCAATCTACTTCCATAGTGATACTGCCTCAGAAACCCAAGGAGGGGTAGCTATGAGTTGGGTATGACTCGACAGCACATAACAACAACAACATATTGAAAATACCATAGACTGCCAGAAGAATGAACAAATCTGTCCTGGAAGAAGTGCAGCTGGAATGCTCCAGAGAAGTGATAATGACAAGACTTCATCTCATCTACTCTGGTCATGCTGTCAGACAGGGCCAGGATATGCTTGGTAAAGTAGAGCGTGAGCGAAAAAGGGGAAGACCCTCAACAAGTTGGATTGACACTGTGGCTGCAACAATGGGCTCAGGCATAGCAAGGATCATGCCAATGGCTTAGTGTTTCTTTCTGTTGTACATAGGGTCACTATGAACTGGAGCCAACTCAATGGCACCTAACAACAACAATAACAGCATTGCACTGGGAAAATCTGCTACAAAATACCTCTTTAGGGTTAAAGAGCAAAGAAGTCACTTTGAAGACTGAGGTGTGCCTGATCCAAGCCATGGCATTTTCAATTGCCTCATGTTTTTGTTGTTAAGTGCCATCGAGTTGTCTCTGATTCATAATGACACTATGCACAGCAGAACGAAACATCGCCTGGTCCTGCGCTAGCTCTACGATCCTTGGTATACTTGAGCCCATTGCCACTGCCACTGTGTCAGTCCATCTCATTGGGGGCCTTCCCTTCTTTCGTCGACCCTCCCCTTACCAAGCATGACATCCTTCTCCAGTAAATGGCCCCTTCTGACAACATGACCAAAGTATGTAAGATGAAGTCTGCCCATTCTTGCTTCTGAGGAGCATTCTGGCTGCACTTCCTGCAGGTCAGAATTGTTAGTTCTTTTAGCAGTCACCATAACCACAACTCAAAGCATCGACTCTTCTTCAGTCTTCCTTATTCATTGTCCAGTTCTCACATGCATATGAGGCGATTGAAAATACCACGGCTTGTGTCAGGTGCACCTTTGCTTTTCAGCACTTGAAAGAGGTCCTTTGCAGCTAATTTACCCAAAGCTATACATCATATAATGTCCTGAGTGCTGCTTCCATTAGTGTGGATTGTAGAACCAAGTAATATATACTTGTCTTTGACAAATTCAGTCTTTTCTCCATTTATCGTGATACTATTTATTGGTCCAGTTGTGGGGATTTTTGTTTTCTTTATATTGAGATGTGATCCATACTGTAGACTGTAGTCTTCAATCTTCATCAGTAAGTGCTTCAAGTCTTCCTCACTTTCAGCAAGCAAAGTTGTGTTGTCAGCATATTGCAGGCTACCAATTAGCCTTCCTCCAATTCTGATGCCACGTTCTTCTTCATATAGTCCAGCTTCTCAGATTATTTGCTCAGCATATAGATTGAATAAGTAGGGTGACAGGATTCAACTCTGACACACTCCTTTCTTGATTTTAAACCATGCACTGTCCCCTTTTTCTCTTCAAGCCTCCTGGTCTATGTACAGGTTCCTCATGAGCACAATCAAGTGTTCTGGAATTCCCATTCTTCTCAACGTTATCCACAATTTGTTATGATCCACCCAATCAAATTCTTTGGTGTAGTCAATAAAACACAAGTAACATCTTTCTGGTATTCTTTCCTTTGAGCCAAGATCCATCTGACATCAGCAATGGTATCCCTCATTCCACATCCTCTTCTGAATCCAGCTTGTGTTTCTGGAAATTCTCTGTCAATATAGTGCTACAACCGTTTTTTTGTTTGTGTGTTTTTATTTTTTTTATTGTGATTTGGGTGAAAATTTACAGAGCAAATTCACTTTCCATACAGCATTTCACATACACTTTGGCTCATGACATTGACCACAATTTTACAACCGTTTTTGAATCATCTTCAGTAAGATTTTACTTGCATGTGATATTAATTATATTGTTCGATAACTTCCACATTGTATGGGATCACCTTTTTTGGAATGGGTACAAATATGGATCTCTTCCAGTCAGTTGGCCAAGTAGCTGTTTTTCAAATCTCATGGCATAGCCAAGTGAGTGCCTCCAATGGGGCATCCATTTGTTGAAACATCTCAATGGGTATTCCATCAATTCCTGGAGCCTTGTTCTTCACCAATTCCTTCAGTGCAGCTTTGACTTCTTCCTTCAGTACCATTGGTTCTTGAACATATGCCAACTCCTGAAATATATGAAGATTGACCAGTTCTTTTTGGTACTGTGACGCTGTGTATTCCTTCCATCTTCTTTTGATGCTTCTTGCATCATTCAATATTTTGCCCATAGAATCTTTCAATATTGCAACTCGAGGCTTAATTTTTTCCTCAGTTCTTTTAGCTTGAGAAATGCTGAGCATGTTCTTCCCTTTTGGTTTTCAAACTCTAGGTCTTTGCACATTTCATTATAGTAATTGGCTTTGTCTGCTCAAGTTGCTCTTTGAAATCTTCTGTTCAGCTCCTTTTTCTTGTCATTTCTTCCACTTGCTTTAGCTAATCTTCAGCCAAGGGCAAGTTTCAGAGTCTCTTCTGACATCCATTTTGATCTTTTCTTTCTTTGTTGTATTTTTAATTACTTCTTGCTTTCTTCATGGATAATATTCTTGATGTCATCCCACAATTCTTCTGGTTTTCAGTCATTGGTGTTCAGTGCATCAAATCTATTCTTTAGATGGTCTCTGAATTCAGGAGAGATATATTCAAGGTCATATTTTGGCTCTCGTGGACTTGTTTTAATGGTCTTTAACTTCAAGTTGAACTTGCATATGAGCAGGTGATGGTCTGTTCCACAATCAGCTCCCGGCCTGGTTTTGGCTGAAGATATTGAGATTTTCCATTGCCTCTTGCCACAGATGTAGTCAATCTGATTCCTGTGTACTCCATGTGGTGAAGTCCACATGTATAGCTGTTTTCTGTGTTCTTGAAAAAAAGGTGTTTGCAATAAATAAGCCATTGTTCTTGAAAAATTCTATCATGTGATCTCCAGCGTTATTTTGTCACCAAGGCCAGAATTTCCAACTACCAGTAATTCTTCTTTCTTTCCAACTTTTGCATTCCAGTCACCAGTGATAATTAACACATCTTGCTTGCATGTTCATTTCAAACTGCTGAATTTGATAAAAATCTTCAGTTTCCTCATCTTTGGCTTTGGTGGTTGGTGCATAAATTTGAATAATAGTAGTATTAACTGGTCTTCCTTGTAGGCATATGAATATTATCCTATCACTGACAGCATTGTACTTCAGGACATATCTTGAAACATCCTTTGTGATGATGAATGTCATGCTATTCCTCTTCAAATTGTCATTCCCAGCATAGTAGAACATATGGGTGTCTGATTCAAAATAGACAAAACCAGTCCATTTCAGCTCACTAATGTCTAGGATATCAATCTTATGCATTCTGTTTCATTTTTGACAACTTCCAATTTTCCTAGGTTCATACTTTGTACATCCTATGTTCTGATTATTAATGGATGTTTACAGCTGCTTCTCCTCAATTTGTGTTGTGCTACATCACCAAATGGTGGTCCCAAAGGATTTACTTTATCCATATCATTAAGGTTGGTTCTGCTCTGATGAGGCAGCTCTTCCCCAGTCATATTTTGAGTGCCTTCCATCATAAGGGGCTCATATTCCTGGACTGTATCAGACAATGGTTCAGGATTATTCATAATGTTGCCCAATAATATATCAGACAGTGTTTCCCTGCTATTCATAAGGTTTTCCCTGGCCAATTCTCTGAGAAGTGGATGGCCTCTTCCTTCTTCCTAGTCTGTCTCAGTCTGTAAGCTACATTGAAACCTGCTGGCTTTTGAAACACCAGTGGCACAGCCTCAAGCCTCACAGCAACATGCAAGCCACCACAGGATGACAAACTGATAGACAAGTTGGTCTCCCTTTGCTATTGAAAACCTCTCTCCCCTTCCCTTACCTAATTCCTACCTGGACCCTGCCACTTTGTCATCCCCGACATTCCCTCCCTTTTCTGCCTTTGGGAAGACAGGACCCACCCCCTTACCTGGATCCTGCCGTTTTTGTCATCCCTGGTGTTCTCTCCCTTTCCTGCCTCTGGGGAGTGGGTCTTGTCTCCTGGCCTCATATGCATGTGAAAACCGGGCAGTGAATAAGGAAGACTGAGGAAGAATTGATGTATTTGTGTTATGGTATTAGCAAAGAACATTGAAAGAAAAACAGCAACAACAACAAATAAAGGGTTTTCAATAACTGATTTTTTGGACATAAATTATGAACTTTCTTTGAAGGAGCCTCTTGTTGCACTTGAACTCACAACCTTTTGGTTAGTACCTGAGCTTGTCAACCATTTGCAACACTCAGGGACTCCACATTCATGTATTGATAGATTGATACAGACAGAAATATGTGTGTAGATTAAATTTACATCTAAAATATTCAGTGTAGGCCCCAAGGCGCCCTTGTTCTTCTGATCAGTCACCAATGGGAATGTGATTTATACAGATGTTTTGAGAAGTAATTTGAAAATTTGTACAAAGAGTAATAGAAATGATTATTCACCTGTATCCATTAACCTCATTTTTGAGAATCTTTGCTAAGGTAATAATCTCAAATTTGGAGAGTGGTTGTATGTGGATAAATATTAATTGTAGCACTATTTTAATAGCAAAACCCATAAAATCTCTTTTCAAAGTTTCCAAAAGAGTTAGAATAGTAAATTTTAAGGGATGAGGCAATGAGATAATAGATCTAGCTATTTAAATTGAATTTAAAGACACTGGAAAAACCTTGTTACAATTTTAAATAAAGAAAGTAGGCTATTCGATTATTTGTCCAATGCAGTTAAAATCATGCAAGGAAAAATACAAAGGAAACCTATAAAACCTTCAACCATAGAACTTCTACCACTGATTCATTCTCTATCATCTAAACTTTGGATAATGAACAAAAGTCTAGTTTATAAATTTGTGGACCTTGGTACTGTAATAAGCATCAAATTCAATACTGTGTCTCGCTCTCTTTCTTTATTCAACTTTATCCTAAAACATCATATTCCTTCTCATCTTTTTTTTTTTTTTTTTTAGCTGACTCCTTGGCTACGTTTCTCAGACATTAACAGATCTCCGTTCAGATTATATTTTTGGTCTCTGAACATGTTACTTTATCTTGAATTTTATTTTCTAATCTATGAATACATGTCCAAATTTAGTGTTAAGTTAATATACACATTTTCTCTTTTCATATTACTTTAGCAACCAATAGTCTTCTTCTTTCATCTATTATTAGTTCTTTCTACTGATCTCTGCTGAGAGTTTGTTATTTTTGGGCACTTTAGTACTGTGCTTTGAAAGTCCTGGTTTCCAAACTGTGAATTCAATATATCTATCCAGAGGGGAATGATTTGTTTCTTGTATGATATGGTACCTTTTTAAGTGGTGCAAGAATGATCAATTCCATATTTAAATGAGTCCTTTATTGACATGGGCTGCTTTAACTAAAGAAATGTATGCATTAAAGATACATGGCATATCAAGGCATAAAACATCTGAAACAGTCAGTTAACAGACAAATCTTGCTGAATCCCAGTTACTCTACTACATTATGTCAATACTCAAAT
>NW_006921867.1:4144983-4159295 GCF_000298275.1 Orycteropus afer afer
TGTGTGTACTCACTGCTGTTGAGTCGGATCCGACTCATATCGACCCACCTTGGGTTTCCGAGGCAGTACCACTACAAAAGTAGATTGCCCAACGTCCTTTCCGAGGAGTGGCTGGTGGGTTTGAACCACCAGCCTTCTGGTTAGCAGTCAAGTGCCTTAGTCACTATGCTACTAGAGCTAATTAGTGTTAAAGCTAAGTTTCAAGTAAGAGCATTCATCCAAAGCTCACAACAAAGCATTATCAGTGTTGTTAACATCATTTTATAGGTAAGCCAACTGAGGCATACTGTTAGTCAGTAACAGAACTAGCATTCAGGCCCAGATAGTCCAGTTTAGAGCTGAACCCAGCATATTATCCTAATTCAGGAAAGCCATGCCTTAATCATCTGTTTGGTAGAATCTTAGCATGATGCAATTAATCATAAAATTAGTAAATTATCACCCCTTCAATTCACAGACTTTGGAAATTCTAGTTATAATACGTTTGCTGTCATGATGACCCCACAAGTGTCAGAGAAGAACTATTTTCAGTGAATGGTTTTTTAATGACTGATTTATGAGAAGTATATCACTGAGCCTTTCTTCTGAGGTGCTTGTGGGTGGACTCACAACTCCAGCATTCTGGTTACCACCTTAACCACCCACAGACTCCTCAAACCATTTGCCATGCAATCAATTCAGACTTATGGTGATCCCAGAGCTTTCTTGGAAGGTCTGGTGATTTACTTCCAAAAAGTCAGCCACTGAAAACTATGGAGCACTGTTCTACTCTGACAAACATGGGGTTACCATGAGTTGTAATCTACTCTTGGGAGGAGGAAAAAATATATACAATCATTGTGATGTTCTCTAATCAAAACATAATGCTTGCAATACACTGCAGTTCATGCAAATGTAAATGTTATAATATAAAATTATATGTTTGTGTACATTTTTTATTGTCATGGTGTTGTTATTAGTCAATAAGAATTGAGTTATTTTTGACTCATGGCTATAATTTTGTTGTCATAGAGGAAAGTAGTTTGTCAGTTTTACTTATTAAGAAAGTTTTGAGTAGTGATGAGAATTTAGAATCTGTAGGCATAAAATAAAGAAAACTAATAGTTAAAAAAGCTCTTCTTTTGACTCAGTGGATTCCATTAAAAGCTTACGCTCTTCTACTGTTTGTTATATATTAAGTCTTTAGTAAAAGTCCAAGTTTTCACCACAATATCTACATCTTTCAGAGTTCTAGTTTGTATTTTCCTCTACAACTTCAACTTAGTTGCATCTAAATGCATACAATTAGCTTAGTTTGTGAAACTTTAAAATTATTTAATTTACAAGCAAACATAAAGTCCATCTATTTAAATTATTAATCAATCAACATATAGAGTTCATCCATTGACCTTGTGCACTATTGAAAGTATTCTCAATGTAGTCTTGTCACAAGTCTTTGAAAAGAAATATTTTTTTTTTATCCACTCTTTTGTGAGTTTGTCATACTGTGGTGGCTTGCATTTAGCTGTGATGCTGGATTTATGCCATCACTATTTGAAACACCAGCAGGGTCACTCATGGTGGACAGGTTTGAACGGAATGTCCAGACTAAGGCAGACTAGGAAGAAGGACCTAGACACCTGGAGATCTAATTCTAAAAAAAAAATGGCCAGTGGAAATCTTATGAATATCAGTGAAACATTGTCCAATGTAGTGCCAGAAGATGAGTGCTTCTGGTTGGAAGGCACTCAATTATGACTACGGAAAAACTGCCTCCTCAAAAAGCAGTCAACTTTCATGATGTGGATGGAATAAAGCTTTTGGGACCTATATTTGCTGCTGTCGTATGACTCAAAATGAGAAGAAAGAGCTGCAAATATCCATTATTGTTGTTGTTGTTATGTGTTGTCGAGTCAGACTCAACTCACAGCAACCCCTCCTTGGGTTTCCGAGGCAGTATCACTACGGAAGTAGATTGCCCAACCTTCCTTCTGAGGAGTGGCTGGTGGGTTTGAACCATCAGCCTTCTGGTTAGCAGTCAATTGCCTTAAGCACTACGCTATCGGAGCTCTGAATATGTACTATACAACATATGAATCTAGGAAAATTGAAAGTCATCAAAAATGAGTGGAATGCATAATGAGAGATATCATAGGCATTAATGAGCTGAAATGGACTGGTATTGGACATTTTGAAACTTACTATCATATAGTCTACTATGACAGCAATGATAAATTGAAGAGGAATGACATCACATTCATCATCAAAAAGAACATTTCAAGATCTATCCTGAAGTACAATGATGTCAGTGATATGATAATATACAGACACCTACAAAGACTAGTTAATATGACTGTTATTCAAATTTATTCATCAATGCTAATGCCAAAGATGAAGAAATTGAAGATTTTTTAACAACTTCTGCAATCTGAAATTCATAAAATGTTCAATCAAGATATATTTCTCACGAATGCCAAATTTGGAAACAAAGAAGAAGGATCAGTAGTTGGAAAATACCACCTCAGTGATAGAAAAGGCACCAGGGATTGCATGATGGAATTTTGAAAGACCAACAATCTATTCATTGCAAATACATTTACTCAACAGAATAGACAGTAAGTACACATGTGGACCTCACCAGATGGAATACACAGAAATCAAATCAATTACATCTCTGGAAAAAATGATGAGGAAGCTCAATATCATCAATCAAAATAAATCTGGGGTTGGACTATGAAACAGGCCACAAGTATGTAAGTCAAGTTAAAGCTGAAAAAAAAATTAAAACAAGTCCAAGAGAGCCAAAGTTTGGCCTTGAGTATATACCACCTGAATTTAGAGACTATCAAAAAATAGATTTGACAGATTGGATGACATCAAGAACATCATACATGAAGAAGGCAAATGGTCATTAAAAAAAAAAAAAAAACAGGATAGAAAGAAAACACAAAAATGGATGTCAGAAGAGACTCTCAAACTTGCTCTTGAATGGAGAGTAGCTATAAGTGATGGAAAACATAATGAAGTAAAAGAGCTGAACAGATTTCAAAGGGTAAAAGTAATGTGCAAATATCTGGAGTTAGAAAATCAAAAGGGAAGAACATGCTTGACATTTCTCAAGCTGAAAGAACCGAAGAAAAATTCAAGCCTCAAGTTGCAATATTGAAGGGGTCTATGGGCAAAATATTGAACAATGCATCGAGTATCAAAATAAAATGGAAGGAAAACACAGAATCACTGTTCCAAAATGAATTGATCAATGTTCAGCCATTTCAGGAAGTAGCACATGATCAAGAACCAATGGTATTGAAGGAAGAAGTCCAACCTGCACTGAAAGTCTTCTAAAAAACAAGGCTCCAAAAATTGATGGAATACCAATTGAGATGTCAAAACAAATTCATGCAACACTGAATGCACTCACTCATCTATGGAAAGAAATTTGGAAGACCTACTCAATCAACTGGAAAAGATCCATATTTATGTCCATTCCAAAGAACGATGATCCAACAGAATGTGGAAATTATCAAACAATATCATCAATATCACATGCAAGTAAGATTTTGCTGAAGATAAATCAAGAACAGTTGCAACAGTACATGGATAGGGAACTGCCAGAAATTCAAGTAGGATTCAGAAGAAAAAGTGAAACAGAGATATCATTGCTGATATCAGATGGATCTTGGCTGAAAGCAGAGAATACGAGAAAGACATTTCTGTGTTTTCTTCACTATACAAAGTCATTTGGCTGTGTGGATCATAATAAATCATGGATAACATTGCGAAGAATGAGAATTCCCAACACTTAATTGTGCTCATGAGGAACCTGTATATATAGACAAGCAGCCATTCAAACAGAACAAGGGGATACTGCATGGTTTAAAATCAGGAAAGGTGTGTGTCAGAGCTGTGTGCTTTCATCATACTTATTCAATCTGGATGCTACGCAAATAATCCAAGAAGCTGGGTTATATGCAGAAGAATACTATAATATGCAGGTGATAGAATGTTGCTTGCTGAAAGTCAAGATGTGAAGCACTTACTGATGAATATCAAAGACTACAACGTTCAGTTGTAGTCAACATAAAGAAAACAAAAATCATCACAGTTGAGCCAATGAGCAACATCACAATAAACAGAGACAAGATAGAAGTTGTGAAAGAATTCATTTTACTTGGATACACAATAAACACTCATGGAAGTAGCAATCAAGAAATCAAATGATGTATTGAAAGGGGCAAATTTGCTGCAAACAACCTCCTTAAAGTATTAAAGAGCAAAGATGTCATTTTGAGAACTAAGGTGTACCTGACCCAAGCCATAGTGTTTTCAGTTCTCACCATACGCATGCAAAAGCTGGACAATGAATAAGGAAGATCGAAGAAAAACCAATGCCTTTGAATGATGGTGTTGGCGAAGAATATACCATGGGCTGCCAGAACGAACTAATCTGTCTTGGGAGAAGTACAGCTAGAATGTTCCTTAGAAGTGAGGATGGTAAGACTTGGTCTCATGTAATTTGGATATTTGTTAGGAGGAACTAGTCCTTGGAGAAGAGCATCATGCTTTTCTATGGAAAAGAGGAAGACCCTCAAGGAGATGGATTGACATGGTGGCTGCAACAGCGGATGACACAGGACTGGGAAGTGTTTTATTCTGTTATACTTAGGGTCCCTATAGATCAGAACCAACTCTACGGCACATAACAACAACAACTACAAAATAAAATCCAAGAAATAAATCTTTTATTAACAATCTTGGAAGAAACTGCCTGTTAACTACTTGTCATGAGTATTAGCAACTTGAAGCTGAATAAAAATTGACTGTGTAACACTGGACTTTCTTTGCTCTGCCACTTGGATCATCTTTTAGCACTGGCACCTGATTAAATCTCAGAACTGTCTCTATCTTTGATTAGCTCCCAAGACTTCTTTTGAATTCTCAGTAATAATTTTCTGAACTCTGTCCTGAAAGACAGAACCTATTTCACTGACTGCAATATGTTGCCTGTTGATACTAGAAAAATGTGTGGCCTTTTCTCTATTTATACTCTTTGGCTAGATCTCTCACAAACACTGGGTTAGGATTTCCATATTTGGTGAAGAGAGGATGATTGACTATTCCTAAACTTTATTTCTGTTTTAAGTGCATTCTGTGTTTGGCACAAAATATAAATGAGAAGCATCAATAGTGTTTATTGTTGTTACAATAACCAACTGAATTTCCATAGAGCTCATTCTCCTCTTAAATCATTTTGTAGATTGTTTTCAGTCTATGCTAATACTTGGCCATATACAAGAAAGAAAAAAATAATACTTGTTTCAACGTTTAAATTGTAAGTGTGTTGGGAAGGAGAAAGAACACATTAGAAAAGAAAGATATTCTTAAATATATAGCTAGAAATAATAATAGCAACAACTATCTATATTGACAGTTATTTTGTACTAAGTCCTTGCTTAAGACCATACCTGATGCTGTGCAGGACACATCATCAAAGCAAAACTATAGGATTGTTAATATAATTTTCATTTTACAGACTAAAAAATGAGGCTTGGTGTGCTTTTTAAAGAGAATAGGCTATGTAGCTAGTACATGTTCAAGTCAACCTTGGTACAGTCCTCATGGGTTAATTTGAATTACTCCAAAAGCTATCTCTGAGAGAAGTATTGGTACGGGTAGGTCATTTAGGAGGTGATATTCAGAGTGTCTGGGCAATGCAAACTGTTAACATTCTTGTCTGCTGACTAAAAGGGTTGTCTGTTGAGTAAAAGGGTGGTGATTTGAATCCACCCAGAGACACTTAGGAAGAAAGACCTGGAGATCTACTTCTGAAAAATCAGGCATTGAAACCTCTATGGGGCACAGTTCCAGGGATCTGTTAGTCAGAGTTAACTCTTTGGTAACTGGATAAACTCAGAAATAAAGGAAAGAGAATTAGGCACAGTGAGACAAGGAAGGGAGAACAGACAAAGTTGTTACTGTGGCTAATAAACCAAAAGGAAAAAAAAAAAACTAAACCCACTGCCATTGAGTCAGTTCTGACTCAACCATTCCCATTGGGTTTCCAAGGCAGTAAATCTTTACAGAAGTATATTACCCCATCTTCCTTCCATGGAGTGGCTGGTGGCTTTGAACTGCCAGCCTTCCAGTTAACAGTTAAATGCCACAGGCACTGTGCCACCAGAACTCCTTATTAGGGATATGACATTCCAGGGAACTCTTGAGAAACATTACACAATGTGCCTAAGAACTGTTCCACTGAACTGTTTGTCCATTTATTTCTGTCCTTTATTTGCTGAGAATTGCCCCTGGGGGAATTACATTCCTGGCATTTCTGGAATGCCCAGCTAGTAGGCTCTCCTACAACTGGAGGAAGCCTTCATGGAAGAGCAGATATGAATTCTTGAGGTGAGAAAAATTCAGCATCCATCAATTCTGTTCATTACAGTTACAGGTGAACTCAGGACTGGGCTAAGGTGATAAAGTGTGAGACATCAGCTACAGATAATACACTCTTCAATCTTACTGTATGTTGCAAATGTTAACAAATATATTTTGAGATTTAATTATCTCTATTATACTGGTAGCATAGTGTCTAAGGCATTTGACTGCTAACCAGAAGGCTGGCGGTTCAAACCTACCATCCTTGGAAGGAAGATGGGGCAATCTATTTCCGTAGTGATACTGCCTTGGAAACCCAAGGAGGGGTTGCTATGAGTCGGGTCCAACTTGAGGGCACATAACAACAACAACAATAACCACACCTAAAAAGGGCCCTTGATCTGTTCATTCTGTTGTACACAGGGTCACCATGATTCAGAATCAACTTGACGGCACCACCACCAAAAAAACGGCCCTGGGTTTGAACATTTGTTTGTTACTAAAGCATAAACATGGACATATGAAAATGGCTGTTATGTACATTCGACTGATTCTTTTCCTCTTTATTTAAGAAGATCAATTTTTCAACCCATTAAAATAGGTAAATATGTATGATAAAATAATGTGTTTCATTTTCTTTTTCAGTGGAGAAACTGAATATTTTAAAGGTAGTGTTAATGAGATCAAGGTGTGGAAACACTTATCTAGTTAACGATTCTATCACAGTATCCAAGTATTTAATTTCATCTCCAAATTACATTGGATACTTTGTTCTTATTTTGAGTTATTTGACCATAATTAGTCCATGATTATGATTTTTAACAAACAAGTAGTCAACTTTTTCATGACACTGCCAAAGTATAATTCAAGTCTGCATACTAATTAATAGTGACTTATTTTTACCCATAACAAGTCCACACCCACATAGTCCTGTTCAAACAAGATGGGATATTTGAAATCACTTTGAACATTATAGTGCACCAGAGACATATTCATTATTCATATTACCTCTAAAAGTAGATTTCATTCTTCTTGGCATGAGGGGTATAATTTCTACTAATATCATTTAATGTGTTGTCTTTATCTTTCAAATCTAGAAGAGTCTAATTGTTGTATATTTACAAATACTATTAAAGACTTTCCTAATTGATAAAATGACTACCACCTAGAAATTGTCTATTTACAAGATAATGCAATTTATATAAAAGGCCCACCAAAAAAAAAAAAAAAAAAAAAACTCACTGCTATGGAGTCAATTCAACTCATAGCAACCCCTCCTTGGGTTTCCGAGATGGTCCTCTACATAAGTAGTTTGCCCAATCTTCTTTCCGAGGAGTGGCTGGTGGGTTTGGACCACTAGTCTTCTGGTTAGCAGTCAAATGCCTTAGGCAGGAAGTGGCAGTGCATCCATAGGTTATGTAAAGGTTTACACGCTTGTTCTTTCTTTAATTTTTTCAGCATAAATATGTATCACCTCGTTGCCACTGAAGCAACTCTGAGATTCTGACTCATGGTGAACCCATGTGTGCAGAGTAAAACTGCTCCATAGAATTTACAAGGCTGTGATATTTCCAAAGCAAATCACCAAGCCTGTCTTCCAAGGGGCCTCTGGGAGGGTTCAAACCACCAACCTTTCAGGTAGCAGTCAAGTGCTTAACCATTTGTGCCACACAAGCACTCTAATATGTATCATAACCTCACCCGATTCAACTAGATATAATCTCTTTTAGAGACAACAAGTAATAAAGAGCATTATTTCATGAAAGTATGTGCATCTGTGTTAGCTGTTGATTAATACCTCTTACCAATCCAGCACCGTAATCATGGATAATATATTTATTTTGTGGTCTAATCTTTTTTTTTTTTTTTTTTTTTTGCCAAAGGAGAACTTGGGATAGTTTGGGTCCAAGCTTTAAAGAGCATCTCAGGGCAATAGTTTTAAGGAGTCCTCTAGTCTCAACTAGTCCAGTAAGTCTGAACTTTCTAAGAATCTGAGTTCTGTTCCACATTTTTCTCCTGTTCTATCAGGTCTGTCTCTTGTGGCCCTGAAAGGAATCTTTAGTCGTGACAGCTAGGCACCATGTAGTTCTTCTGGTCTTAGGGGAAATGAAGCCACATGAGTTAAGTCTTAAATGATAAGTAGACATAGGATGTGGAGAGGATGGACATTAAAGATCTTGCATGATGAAAAATGTGGAGGATTAAAACATCACAGTGCATACAGAAAATGACTACCAGCATCATAATGTTATATTTGAGAGAAAGATAGATTATGCTGGAGAAAATGGCAGAGATCAGAATATGAAAGGTGTGAAATACCATGTTAAGGTGTTTGCATTTCAATTTGTAAGTATTAAGGAACAGTTATGGGATTAAATGAGGAAAATTGCATGGCCAATTTGTATTTTAGACAATTAATACTAACTCAAAGCTTGCATATTTTGAATTTTTATGGAGTGAGTCCTAGACCTTGTTTAAATGTGTCATGTTACTCTTCACAAACCAATACTCTCATTATACAGATAGAGACAGCAAGGCCCAGAGAGGTTAAGTAACTTGCCCAAGATCATAGAGTTCATGCCAAATTAAGCTGAGATTTGAACCCAGGATATTTGAGTCTTGAGTAAATGTCTTTATCAACTGGCCTATAGTGTATTTTATAAATAATCCTGGCTTCAGGATGGAATTTGAAGGACACAATACTGAATCATATGCACCATCTACCACATCACACTTCTCCATTTTTCACCTTAAGTTGTTATTATGCCCTATTTCATAGCAGCCTTTATGAATATACATAAAAATATTTTGACACTTCTTGCATTGTTTTCAATAGTTATGGCGTTGTTGATTATTGTTATGAATATGCAACAGTGTGATTATGTAAGGTTCTAGCCATAATTCCAATTTGCTAATGTAGCATAAATTCTATGATTAAGTGGCTTGAGTGGGAGGGAACATTTATCCAATATGAGCTGACACAGCTTCCCAAGTTGTTTTCTGGGTTCATCAACTCCCTATAATAAAAACCAATTGACCTACATGAGAAAGAAGCAATATTTGCAGGGGAGATGAAGGGTCTAAGAGGTCATCTATAGTATTTTACATTGTGTTAGGAGTCACAACAGTCATCAAAGGTGAAGTAAAGAGCAATTTCATCATATTCCAGAATATAATTCACCCAGAAAAATCAAGGCAGTTTATAAGAATATTCTCTATCTCTACTTGCCATTCCAAAAAGTAATGAAAATAAGTTGAAATATATCAGTAACCAAGCCAAATTTTAGGAAAAACTATTGAAAAGTGGTTTTAAATCTAGTGGGTGCTCAATGAATATTTTTGGAAATGAACTGATGAGTAAGCCAAAAGGTATATAATTAGCAGAGTAGGTTGAGCCAGTATGGTGATATGGAAGGAATAAACATTAGCCCAGGACTCAGTAGAGCTGGGATTTAATTATAGTATACATTTAGTGTTTGATTTATTCAATGAACCCATACTAAGTACCAATTTCTGTTTGAATACACCATGCTGTGTGCCAAGAGTTACACTGAAATAATAGTCCTTCCATCTATGCATGGTCACATTTAGGGGATGATGTGTGGGATTTGAAGACTTGATTTGATGCATGGAACACCAATGACCAAAGACCAGACGACTAGTGGGATGAAATCAAGAACATCATACATGAAGAAAGTGAAAAGTCATTAAAAAGACAGGAAAGGAAGAAAAGACAAAATGGATGTGAGAAGAGACTATGAAACTTGATTTTGAATGGAGAGTATCTAAAATGAATGGAAGAAGTGATGAAATAAAAGAGCTGAACAGAAGATTTCAAAAGGTGCCTGGAGAAGAAAAAAATAAAGCATTGTAATGAAATGTGCAAAGATCTGGAATTAGAAAACCAACAGGGAGAACATGCTCAGCATTTCTCAGGTGAAAAGAACTGAAGAAAAAATTCAAGCCTCAAGTTGCAATATTGAAGAATTCTATAGGCAAATTATTGAGCAAAGCAGGAAGCACCAAAGAAGATGGAAGGATTACAGAGTCACTGTACTAAAAAGAATTGGTTGACGTTCAACAGGACATAGCATATGATCAAAAACCAGTGGTAAAGAAGGAAGAAGTCCAAGCTGTCCTGAAGGAGTGGGCAAAAAATAAGGCCCCAGGAAATAGCAGAATACCCTTTGAGATGTTTCAACAAATGGATGCAGCACTAGTTTATGCCATTTTTTTTGGAAGATGGCTACCTGGCCAACTGACTGGAAGACATCTATATTTGTGTCCATTCCAAAGAAAGGTGATCCAACAGAATGTGGAAATTATCAAACATTATCATTAATATCACACACAACTAAAATTTTGCTGAAGATAATTAAAAAATGAGGGCATGGGATGAGGGTTATCATTGCTGATGTCAGATGAATCTTGGTTGAAAGCAAATAATACGAGAAAGATGTTTACCTGTCTTTTATTGACTAAGAAAAGGCATTCAACTGTGTGAATCATAACAAATTATGGATAATATTGTGAAGAATGGGAATGAGGGACCTGTACATAGACCAAGAGGCAGTCATTCAAACAAAACAAAGGGATAGTGCATGGTTTAAAATCAGGAAAGGTGTATGTCAGGGTTGTGTCCTTTCACCATACTTATTTAATCTGTATGCTGAGCAAATAATCTGAGAAACTGGACTATATGAAGACAAACTCAGTGTCAGTACTGGAGAAAGACTCATTAACAACCTGCCATAAGCAGATGACACAACCTTTATTGCTGAAAGTGCAAAAGACTTGAAGCAGTTACTGATGAAGATCAAAGACTATAGCCTTCAGTATGGATTACTCCTCAACATAAAGAAAACAAAAATTCTCACAATGGAACCAATAAACAACATAATGATAAACAGAGAAGATTGGAGTTGTCAAATATTTCATTTTACTTGGATGCACAATCAAGGCTCATGGAAACAGCAGTCAAGAAATCAGATGATATATTGCACTGGGCAAATCTGCTGCAAAAGACATCTTTTAAGTGTTAAAGAATAAAGATATCATTTTGAAGACTATAGTGCGCCTGATTCAAGCATGGTATTTTCAGTAGCCTCATATGCATGTGAAAAATGGACAATGAATAAGGAAGACTAAAGAAGAATTGATGCATTTGAATTGTGGTGTTGGTGAAGAATACTGAAAAGACCATGGACGGCCAGAAGAATGAAAACAATTGGTCTTGGCAGAAGTATAGCAGGAATGTCCCTTGGAAGTGAGAATGCCTACTTCATGACATGTACTTTGCTTGGTCATGTTGTCAGAAGAGCCCATTCATTGGAGAAGGATATCATACTTGATAAATTAGAGGATCAACAAAAAAGGGGAAGACCCTCAATGAGATGGATTGACACAGTGGCTGCAACAATGGGCTCAAGCATAGCAAAGATTGTGAGGATGGTGCAGAACCAGGTAGTGTTTTGTGCCTTGTATGTGGGGTTACTGTGAGTTGGAACTGACTCGACAGCGCCTAACAACAACAACAATAACATTGGGAGAATACGTTTGTTGTGTGTATGACTATCAGAACAATTGACTGATGGGTTCTTCCACGGAGATAATGGTGATCATAAAAATCCTGACATTTGACGTTGGTCTTAAGATTGAGAGCTCTCAGGTCACATTCTAGAGACTACATGAACAAAACATTAAGTAAAGAAGTATATGGAGAAATTTGGCTTCTGTGGCTATGGTAGGCCCAGTACATATGTATGATGGTCAAAGGGCATGATGGATGATAAGTTTAGCAAAAGACAATAGAGACCAATTGTGAAGACATTTATATGCCATTCTAAATAATCTGGCCTTTAACTTCAAGACAAGCATTTCTCAGACTTGTACAATGACTCAAAGTTTACATATTTGGTAACTAGATGGATGGTTGATGTCATTAATTGACATGAGGAGAAGGACAGGTGAATTTATTTGGAATGATGAATAATAATGTTATGGTGCCTAAGGACATCTAGGTGGAAATATTAACTAGAGTTGAGTGACTTGTGAAGTGAAATGTGAGATTGAAGCTCAAGACATTACTCAAGATAAAACATACCAATTTAGATAACATCAGTATCAATATATAGTAGCTATTGAGGTGGTAGGTCACTTTGCTTAGGAAGAATAAACACAGCAGACCTTGAAAAGAAAAGGAGGATAGATAGGACACTGAGAGAATGTCAATATCCCCAGGATTAATGGAAAACATGTCAGTGAAACACATGACCAAGGAACCTTGTATTTTAAGGAGAACTAGAATACAGTGATATTTTAGAAAACTGGAACATCTGGAACCCTCTTCTTAGTAATATTGTTTACTATACAGGCTTTACTTATTACCTATGTGTTTGTTTATATCTCCCAAATCTTTATTTTAAACTCCAATTAGTCTCTTGAATTTCAGACTCCTGTTTCCAACTGCCTACTATACATATGTTTCTTCTTGTTTCAAAACACCTCAAAAATCAATATATCACATTTCCTCCACCACCTTTTTATAGACATAGAACCAGGCTTTCTTCTTCTTAGGATCTCTAGCCTCAAACCTGAGTAGTATAATTGGCTGTAATATAATTGGCCCTCTCCCAAATCCTCTATGTCCACATCTAATTAATAACCAGTTCTTCTTGCCCAACCTTCTTTCTGATTTGAACCACCAGCCTTCTGGTTAGCAATCACATACCTTAGGCACTATGCCCCCAGAGCTCCCTTATCATACCAACTACCATCGAGTTGATTCTGGTTCATGACAACCTCATGTCTTTCAGAGTAGAACTTACCTTCATAGGGTTTCATAACTGTGAACTTTCAGAAACAGGTATTATAATACCTGTTAATTATATCTTATATAATTTACTTCTCTCCAGTTTTACTGCCATTCATTAGTACAGCCTATCGTTACTTCTCACCTGGATTATAGCTGTAACCTGCTAATTGCTCTCCTTGTTTCCAGAGTTAATCTCTCCCAACATATTCTTCATAGTGTGAAGTGTATTTCTAAAGTGCAAACCTGATGTTGCCAGTGCTCTACTTAAAATTCTACTTTGGTTTCTAACCGCCCTTTGGCTAAGATCCTTTGTAATTTGACTAATAATTATTTCTCTTTTTTCTAGAGTCATCTCTGCCACATTTTATCATCTTTCTCTTTCTGTAATTCCTTGAAAGGTAATACTCTTTCTCTCACATCCTGACAGCTGCACCTTCTCTTTTTATTCTCTGGAGTTATCTTTTCCGCTCTGTTTGCCTCTCTACCACTTAGTCAACTTTCAGACCTCAGCTAAGATCTCACTTCTTCAAAGAAATATTAGATATTTCAAACTGTTTTCCTTCCTACGTGCTTTGGACAGAACCGTGAGATTTCTTTACCAGGAAATTCATAACTGTATCTATTTCTATCTATCTATCAGTATCTCTCTACCTAATTAAGAGGAGAGTGAAGAGGTTTCTAACAACTAAGGGAGACAAACTTGTCTGTCAGTCTGTCATCCTGTGAGGCTTGTACGTTGCTGTGAGGCTTGAGGCTGTGCCACAGGTGTTTCAGATGCCAGCAGAGTTGCACATGGTGCACAGGTTTCAATGCAGCTTACAAACTAAGACAGACTAGGAGAAGGAGGATGCCAGACACTTTTCAAAAATTAGCCAGGGAAAACTTTATGAATAGCAGAGAAACACTGTGTAATACCTTACTGGGCAACTTTATGAATAGGTTGGAAACATTGTCCAACACAGTGCAGGAAGACTAGCCCCTTGGATTGGAAGGCACTCAAAAATAGGACTGGGAAAGAGCTGCCTCATTAGAGTAGAACCAACCTTAATGATATGGATAAAGTAAGTCTTTCGGGACCTCCATGTGCTGAGGTGGCACAACTCGAATTGAGAAGAAACAGCTGCAAACATCCATTAATAAT
>NW_006921867.1:4160307-4164764 GCF_000298275.1 Orycteropus afer afer
GCCTCATCTTTCTCCCACAGAGTGGCTGATGTATTCAAACTGATGACCTGTTGGTTAGCAGCCAAATGCTGTAACCACTAAGCCACTAGAGCTCCTTTCCTTGTACCTAGAAGATGACAAATGTTAGTAAGAAAGGTCATATATTATTCTCCTGTTGCTGCTGTAACAAATTACCATGGGCTTCGTGGCTTAAAAAACACAAATTTATCTAACAATTCTTCAGGTCAGAAGTCCAACATGTGCCTCACTGGGCTAAAAGCAAGATGTAGGCAGGGCTATGTTCCTTTATGGGGGCTCTAGAAGAGAACCCCTATCCTTATTTATTCATCCCTAAAAGCTGCCTACATTTCTTGGCTCATGCTCCCATTCCTCTATCTTCAAAGCCAGAAACATCTGGCCAAGTTACTTTTACACTATTGTCTTCTGGTTTTCCCTCTTCTTTCACCATCTTCTCTTTTAAGACTCCTTATGATTACATTGGGCTCACCCAGATCATGCAGGGTCATCTCCCTATCTAAAGTCAGCAGATTAGATATCTTAACTCCAACTATAAACTTTGTTCCCTTTTCCCATGTAACCTAATTTATCTACATATTCTGAGGATTAGCATATGGATATTTTCGGGTGACCAGTATTCTGCCTACCTCAATTCAATAGAATTAATATCTTCAGAGGAAAGAAAAAATGAACAGAGGGCTGAAAAGTAAATTTGGTCTTCATTAACTTAATCCATTGCCATTGAGTTGATTCATTAACTTTAAATTCCTTTATTAAGCTCTACTATGTACTGTGGAACACATTCGATGCTAAGGGCTAGGGATGTAGTTGTGATCAAGGTGGTCACTGTTTTGGAAATTAGAAAGGATACAGGAAATGTTACGAAAAACACCTTTTATAGGATAGCAAGCCAAGAAAACTTCAATGCATTGATTATAGAGTGAATGGGAAGTGGGAAAACCTCTTTGCAACTGTTTTTCTGTTCTCTGTACAGTAATTTTTGGGGACTTTCTCATAAAATGGCCAATTATGTCACTGTCAGGACTAGCATTCTATAATTCTATGTTCAAAGGCTATTACTTAGATTTAACAGAAAGCATTTTTCATGCCATTTTCCATTCTGACCTCCTCCACTCTGCATTGCCATTTGGAGACATTAATAACATGGTAAATCTATTTTATAAATATGTCCTAAGTTTCAGGTCTTCCTTCATAATGGTTTGCAACATCATATAACGTTATCTAATGTTTACCATTCATCTTCCATATTTCTCATTTCCTCTTTTCTCAATTTTGGTGGAAGCAGAGAATAGAGTGTCCCTAATCTCTCTTTAATATTATTTCATAGTCCTCTCTTTAAGTGAAGTACCTTTATAACACTTTGTACTTCTTCACTATGTGTATTTTCTAAACTGTCAACTTTAGTATTTCTGTTTACTCCTAAAATTATATTTTCTATGTCATTTAAGCGATGAGGACCTTCAGTTCTCATAGTAACTAGTACCCAAGGAATCATTTTTTTAAAAAATGTTTTTCTAGCACACATTATGGTTCACTGTCTGTGCAAGGAGAATAATTCTTGGTTTTCATATGAATAATTTTTCATTTTATAAATGGTTTCACTTATGATGGCGTGTAAAGAGCAATCTCATGGAAAACATTATCTCACCCCCAATTGCTTTTGCAGGTTGCTCCCATGCCACCCCCTTCACTTTTTATTTTGTTTCTTTTCCCTTTAATTGTTGCTGGGGGATAGAGGTGCTCAACTGCCATATTCAGAAGCCTTTCTTCACATTGAATTGAATACGGTGAAGAACATGAACTTTTGGTTTCCTTTCTTCTAGCCTTTGCCTTTACTATATACCCTCATCAAACATCACGTTTCCCTTCTCTTTTTTTTTTCAACCCTTCCTTTTTTTCACACATCTTCTAGACACAACACATACCTCATCTCCTTCAAAATATCATCTCTAACATCCATGTGCCTACATAACCATTTCTCTGTTTTCCTATAATATCCCTTAATACAGTTATCCTTGTTGTACTAAAGTGTTTATTATTTCTTTGTCATGTGTCTATTTTCTATCAGATTGTAAACTTTAGATAAGAACTATGTTACATTTTCACTGACTGGTGCAGTGGCTAGAATAGACTAGGTATTCATGTGTAAATGATTTTATTATAGCCTAAAAACAGTTCAGTGAGTTAAAAAGCAATTAATATCCTCATTTTAGAGACAAAGAGACTGTGGCCTGGCCCTTTTAAGGTCATCAGTCTAATAAGTCCTGCCCTGGAACTGGACATCAGTTCCCCTGATTAATGTTCTCTCAGTTTGCCCAAAGTCATTTTCCTGCAGTAACTTACTCTTCTAAATCATGAATATCACAATTTAATTATCCCACATTTATAGAGGACAGAGGGGCTCTAGAATATAAAAGTTAATGACAGGGCAAAAGGTCATTGCACTAATCTTAGAAAGTATGAGGGCCAAATTCATTGAATATAAAATAACTTTATTAGAAAGAGTTAATTAATTCTCCGAGAAAATACAATTATTATGTCATGATAGAAAGCCAATTTTATGTAGGTTTTCCCCATAGAAAGAATAAAATAAAATGTTGGTCACTTTTTGTAATTCATGAAGTAGTATTTCTTCACTACTTGACATCTCCAGGGAAGAGTTCTCAAGTAAATTTTTCTAAGAGAGACTTTCTTCTTTGGCTCTCATATTAATATATTCATGCATATTTTTATTAGTAAAATAAGATCAGTTATAAACAAACCCTAGAGGAAATAAAATATAATAGAGTATATGCTTCTTGAAAGGACTAAATAGGAACATGTATGTAATCATTTCCTAATCAAATCGATTTCACTTTATCCTTTTCTCATTCTCTTTGCTGCTCATTTTATATTCATATATTTTACTATAGACTGTGTAGTTACAATATAATGGATTTTGTAAAACTAAAATAGTCTCTATAATAACTTAATGTATATGTAAAGGAGTCCTGGTGGCACAGTGGTTAAACACTCATTTGTTAACTCAAAAGTTGGCAATTCACACCCACCAGATGTTTCACAGGAGAAAGATGTGGCAGTCAGCTTCCATAAAGATTACAGCCTTGGAAACCTATAGGGTAGTTCTAATTTGTCCTGGAGGATCACTAAGAGTTGGAATTGACTCATTGGCAATGGGTTTGGTTTTTTGGCTTTAATGTGTATGTATATTATACTTTAACTATGGTTTAGTAGCATAGTGCCTAAGGCACTTGACTGCTAACCAGAAGGCTGGCAGTTCAAACCCACCAGCCACTCCTCAGAAGAAAGGTTGGGCAATCTACTTCCTTAGTGCTACTGCCTCAGAAACCCAAGGAGGGGTCACTATGAGTCAGGTCCAACTCGATGGCACATAACATAACAACGGTTTATTAGACGGAATTGACTCAGTGGCAGTGGGTTGGTGGGTTTTATGCATAATATTATCAACTTTTAGGCAAGCAATATGAGACATAACAGTGGCAATGGATGGATTCTAATGTATAAAAGTATAAAATTTAATATCATAAAAATGAATTTAAAATTAAAGGGAATATGAATGACCACTTGGGAAAATCTGTTCAATCAATGATGAGAATAGGTAGCTTCATTTACAATAGTGATTCTTAACTTGGTTTTCATGTGAATCTGCTACACAGAGGGCAGAGACACCTTGAGACTATATGCATATATTTATGGGCATTTTTCTTTGTGAAGAGCACGTTCATTACTTTCATCAAATAATCAAATGGGATCCGTGACTTATTTTTAAGAACTACTGCTAAATGATCTCATTTCAACTAACTTAAAAATATCTAGGGCCCAACAGATACATGAACAGAAGATGTAAGAAAGTATTTTGACAAAAGCAGAAACATGCAGAATAAACAGACTCATGGAACATGTTGCACCTCATCAGTAATCACACAAGTAACTCCTATCAACATCATAGGTCCTCCTGGGATGATAATCCCGAAACTCCTATACTTATTCTTTCTGGTGCCATGAAAACTAATGGTACCACCACTGGGAAAAAAAAATATGACAATACTTAGGAAAACCCAAAGATATTATCAAAACTTTGATATAACAATTTATCCTAAGACAACTATAAACCAGAAGCTGTTTGAAAACGCATGAAAATGTTCAGTGTAATGTAATCTCTCATAGCAAACAAAAGGAAATGATAGCCTAGATGGTATTTATGATAAAGTGTTCAGTGAAAAACACAAAACAATATTGTTGCTATGTACAATGTATATTTAGAGTGATGATAATATGTACCTACCCAAACCAAATGAGGATGAATGCCATGCCATTCCTTTTCAAACTGTCATTCCCGGTATAGTAGATCATATGGTTGTCTGATTCAAAATGGCCAAAACCAGTCCATTTCAGCTCACTAATGCTGAGGATATCAA
>NW_006921867.1:4166724-4171809 GCF_000298275.1 Orycteropus afer afer
GCACTTAACAACAACAACAACCCAAACCAATCCACTGTCCAGTTCATTCTATCTCATAGCGACCCGATAGGACAAAATAAAACTGCCTCATAGGGTTTCAAAAGCTGTAAATCCTCATGGAAGCAGACTGCCACATCTTTCTCCCACAGAGCCACTGGCGGGTTTGAACCACTGGCCTTTTGGTTAGCAGCCAAACACTTAAACCACTGTGCCACCAGGGCTCCTTGATAATCTGTAGACATGAAAATTATGGATGATTTTTGGTATTTAAAATATTAATATTAAAGCATTCCTATAATGTTGATAAAATTGAAACACTAAATGTCAATTTGTAAGTGTAGCAGTATTATTATTTAAAACACTAACAATCTAATCATCCAACATCTTAAGAAAAGTTCAGTATTCAACCATGGGTAAATTTATACAGACAGTCAGGTTGTACTTTATAAAATTCCAGGATGTCATTCACATAGATTACAATGTGAATTGCACGCCCTGGGTGGTCCAAAACAACCAGAAGGGGGAAAAATAAAAGAATGCCAAGTAGCATAGAATTAAGACTCATGGAGACCGCATGTGTGCACTATGTAGGGATTTCAAGGCAGTGGCATTTTGAAAGCAGATGTCTGGGTCTTTCATCTGAGGGTCAACTGGGTAGATTCAAACCACCAATCTTTTGGTTAGTAGTGCAGCACTTAACCAATTATGCCACCCACAAGTTCAAAATAAAGGTTGCTAATTCATAGTTACTTTTCATTTGCGTTAATATATTCAGCTTTTGTGACTCTGATTACCTGTGACATTCCCCATTACTAATTATGCAATAATAATAATAATAATAATAATGTGAACAGGAGAGCTCTGATCAACATGGAATTTGATTCAGAGCATCTATATCAAGTTTGTCTCTATCACTAGTTTTTGTATGTGTGTCCGTGTGTTCTTTCATTTTGAGCTTTCTTATTTTAATATATAAAATAATACATTATGTATGGATTGATTGAGAGGACATATGTAAAACATCATTGTGAATGTTAAGGAGCCAATGAATGTTATGTTTTATAAAAGTAGTAATAATTAGTAATTTTCATATTTTTCATGTTAAAGAAAATACAATGCCTAAGGCATTTGACTGCTAACCAGAAGGTTAGCTGCTCAAACCCACCAGCCACTCAGTGGAAGGAAGACTGGGCAATCTACTTCTGTAATGGTTTACCCACTGGGAAACCCAAAGCGGGTGGCTATGAGTCGGAATCGACTCAATGGCAGTGGGTTTGGATTTATACCAAATAAACTACAAGTAATTCAATGAAGTTGTATTTTTCTTGCATTAAAAGCAATAGAAGTGAGTGAAGATGTTCATATCATGAAGCTTCCTTTTAGTGCTATTTAACAGTTAAGAGTAGATACATAACGTTTTGCACATGTCAAATTTTCCCTGCTGCTTTCAAAGCGTATGTAAAAATCACTCTTTGTACATATTGAAAAGAATAAAATGATTGCTGTACTACCCACTTTTCAGGAAGCCTTGCTTGGTAGGTAGCACAATAGTTAAAACACTCAGCTGCTAATTAAAGTTAAGCAGTTTGAACCCACCAGCTGCTCCACCAGAAAAAATGTAGCAGTCTGCTTCGATAAATATTTACAGCCTTGGACAACCTACGGAGTTTTTCTGTCCTAAGGGTCGCTATGACTCCAACTAGACCTGACAGCAATGGGTTTTGGTTTACCCGGTTTTTACTTAAAAGCATCTGGAACAAATCTATTCAAATGCCTTCCTATTCTGTTTTTGGAAACGATGACATATGTGTGAAAAACCTCTGAATGCATCCTTTCAAATGGCACATTTATTCTCTGGCCTCCGATAGGTGAGATGTGTGTGCATATGCAGGGAAAATTAAGAACAATTCCAAAAAAAAGGCCATTTACTTCTAATAATGTATGTATGGAGCATTTGAAAAGTAGATGCTTAGACCAGTTTTCCCACAGTGCAACAACAACGCAACGCACTGCCATCGAGTCATGTCCGACTCATAGCGACCCCTCCCTTGGGTTTCCGAGGTGGTATCACTATGGAAATAGATTGCCCAACCTTCCTTTTGAAGAGTGGCTGGTGGGTTTGAACTGCCAGCCTTCTGGTTAGCAGTCAAATGCCTTAGGCACTATGCCACCAGAGCTCCTAAAAATACGCTAGATGTATTGAATTTACTGAAGTAAAAATATGCAAAATAGGCTAGATTAAGTTTAAACACCACTACTGTGTATTTTTATTTATTCACTCATCCCATTGCTCTCCAGTCTATTCCCCCTTATTGAAGATCCCATGTGTTACAAAGTAAAACTGCTCCATAGAGTTTACTTGACTGTAATCTTAACAGAAGCAGATCACCAGGCCTTTCTTCCGTAGCATTGCTGAGTGGGTACAAACCACCAATCTTTAAGTTAGTAGCTGAGTATATAAACCATTTGCCCCACACTGAGATCTCATACATATTCACATAGGTTGACAGAAGAAAGACTTTTATATTGTAGCTATGATCTATTCTGTACTCTATGATAATGTTGATATTGACCACATAGAAAGTAGCTCATGGAGTAGGTTAGTTGATCAAACATTAGTTGTGATCATGACTGATATACACCAATTAGCACATATGTAACATTCTCAAAAATCACTAAATTGTTTTGTGATTTACCTTAGATCTTAGAGAGAGCAGAGACAGAAATCAACTCACCTCTAACTTACATTTTCCCGATGAGGTATAGAAGGTGGAATTTGCTTCAGAGTATCTCAAAGGAGAGAGCTATTTTTTTCTTATATGCTTTGGTGCCTTGTTTTCCTTCTTTTTTGAAGTGGCCAGATGATTGACAAAGGAGGAAAAGATCATAATCTCTGTATGTAAGAAGTGGATGTTCTAGGAAAGTATGACCAAAGACCTATTGTCTCTTGAAACACATCAACATCAAAACTACACAACCTTCCATAACTATTGTGGTGTTGTTCTGTATAGACATATTTTACTACAGCTAAACTGGTTTTCCCACTACACTCTGAATCAGTGTGAGAAAATGGTGACATAAATTAGAAGGAAGTATTTCATTATGTTAAATAAAAGCCTCTCATGTAAGAAAACAGTTTTAAGTATTTCAGGAGCATTTATGTATAAGTCAATAAAGTGATTAAAGATAAGCAGATATCCTCAGTACATGGATACATTTATCATGGGAAAGTGATTCTTTTCTCTGTATCCTTTGTTTTGAAGAGGAACAATAGACATTTACTGATGAAAAATAATAAAAGAACAAATAAGGTTATTTTCCCAGGGCATTTCAATAAGAGTTCTTTGACCCATGTAAATAACATATGAAATCTCTCAATTTTAGATGCACTCATTTATTAAACTTTGATTAATGTGATTAAATTTACAGTAATGCAAATATAGGCTTTTGGCTTTGAAAAAACATTTTAATAAATTAAGATTGATGATTTCTTTGTCCATTTGACTTAATACTAATTTCTAGCTTAAAAAGAAAAAAGAAACTTTTTAGAAGCATACATTCTGGGAAGTTGTTTCTTTTTTAATATTTTTCAACCCTAATCTCTCAGTATAAGAAATCCTTGGGGGAATTTTCCTTTGAGTATTTATATTTAATCCATGAAGACTATAATTTGCATTTTTATTTGAAATTATCTGACTCTTAGATTAAAAGAGGTACTAGAGATTTTGGTGTTGTAAGATCTTCCCCTCCCATAAAACATTAATATATTTATTTATCAAATATATGCTTAGCTCGTAATTTCTGCTAAAAATGTGCTACATTCTGGGTTGCAAAGATAAGTGAGTAATGCTCCTGATCATCAGGAAACTTCTCCTATAAAGAGTGGAGGCTATGTTAGGGACTGAAGACAAAGTAAGGAAATGTCATAAAAGAGGGAGTCATCATTTCTGTGTAGATCAGGGTCTAAGGGGAGAGACTCAAAAATAGTACTGCAGAAAAAATGACAGACAGTAGTTTCCTTTCATTATAATAGAGTATCTATTCATTATAGAGGAATACATGATATCCTATTTAGTCAGAGGAGGCAATATTTTCATAATAACTTTATAAATATATGCATGACTTGACCATATAAATTATTTTTTAGATTACAGTTTAGTTTGTATGTCCAATACTAACATCATCTACGTTTCATTTCATTTCTCAATTAATTTAATATGCTAAACATAAAACACAAACACATAGTAATTTGAAGTTGTCTTGGTTGTAAAATATGAATGACATTAAAAAATTGTTTCTTAATTTTAAATACTCTTTTACCTTTCAGATGAAAGAGAAGATGTTCAAAAGAAAACATTCACAAAATGGATAAATGCACAATTTTCTAAGGTAAAGATTCTTTTACTTATCTTTTAAGATGAATATGTTACAAAATTTTAAAAATGTATTTCAAACCTGTGAAATTTAAATGCCCATATTGCTTTTGTCATATTGTAATTTTATTTTAGCCAGTTAAATCTGGGAATTTTATTTTGACTTTTAATTAAGAAAGAAGCAACAAAATACATTATAAAGAAATTTTTGATTTGATAAAATTATCATTAGTTCTTGATATCATGAGTAATTTTGATGGCATAAATAATCAGAAGATTATGACAGTAATCTCTCAGCAATTAGGCAGTATATAGTACTCATTAGGAGATGATATGAGTAATATTTATTTTTATGATAATAATCTATGTTTTTTTTGTCCCTCTTGGTCTTTATCATATTCAGACTTTTTTTTCCCCTTAAATTGTGACAAAATATATAACAAAATATTTGTCATTTTTGCCATTTTTATGTGCATAATTCAATGTATGTTCAAATTTAGTGTCAAGAAAAATTAATATGCTATATAGTATATTCATATACATACATATAAATACATAATTATATATGTAACTCAGCCCCATCACTTGTTGTTGTTGTTAAGTGCCGTTGAGTCGTCTCCGACTCATAGCGACCCGATGCACAGCAGAACGAAACACTGCCCGATCCCGCGCCAGCCCCACAATCCCTGCTATACTCGAGCCCATCATCGCA
>NW_006921867.1:4176079-4180408 GCF_000298275.1 Orycteropus afer afer
AGGGTTCCACTAGTATCTATCAGACTAGTAAGTTTGATTTTTCTTTTCTTTCCTTTTTCGTATTATTTTGAATTTTGTTCCACATTTTTATCCCACCTTGTCCAAGATCTTTTATTGTGATCCCTTTCTGAGCACTTGGCAATTGTAGTGGGGCACCATCTAGTTCTTCTGGACTCAGGGTCATGGAGGCTGACGTTTATGTGGTCCACTAATCCCTTGGACTAATGTCTTCCATGCAGTTTTGATTTTTTTCATTCTCCTTTGCTTTGGATGAGGAGAGACCAATAGTTGCACCTTAGATAGCTGCTCGCAAGCTTTTAAGGCCTCAGTCACTACTCACCAAAGTAGGATGTAGAACGTTGTCTTTTTGGACTATGCTATGCCAATTGATCTTGGAGTAAGATATTCTTACCTTCAAAACTAGCATTAGGAGTGTAGTATAATGATGTGCCTGTGAGCTTTTGTGCTTAGACAATTTTTGTACTTAGACTTAATAATTCTGGGTTTGGACAAATCGTTCAAATGTGTTATGAGTCAGTTTTCTCACTTTTCCTTCATAATTAGAATAGATAGTGTCCCTAGTTAATCAATTGAATCAGTATAATGGGAATACAAAGCTAAAAAGACATGGTACCTGCATTTAAGGATCTAAGACTGTCCAAATGGTGAAAATGGTTATCTTACATGTTATTGTGAGGATTAAATGCATTACTGTATGTGAAATTTCCTAGTATGATGCTTGACACATAATATACTCTTAATATATATAAATTACTTTCTCCATGGGTTTGTCTCATTTTACAAAAATCTTAGAAATGGACCAAAACAATTCACTGGGATTTGTAGTTTCAAAACTTTCTTTTAATATATAAAACATTTTAGATAGCATCCATTTTTCGTGGTCTTTGATAGCAGATTTTTACCAGGCATTCTTCAGTATATTGGCTAGAATATAAGTTACTGAATTTTAGCTACTAAAATTTCATTTGTACTTATTTATTAAGTTAGTAATTAATATTTCTATTACATAACTTTAAAACAATAAAGATAAATAGGAACATAGGTTTTTTAAATCATCAAAGTTTTCTGAATGAAGTGGAGTAGAAATAATAAAAAAGAATAAAATAACAAAAATGTGGAGGATTAAATGAAAAATGAACTCAGAAATTCATAGAATAGGAATTCACAGTTGTCAAAATACTTACAAGACTGATGTTTATGCTTTAATTATTGTGTATACTGACCTCATTACATTTTCCTTAATTTTGGAATTTTATAAGAGGCAATGATTTATAAGCTTTCAAACAAGCAAACAACACATCAAGATTGTGAAGAGATTTTTGAAAGAATAAATGTAACCGGATACTCTGAATCTTTGAATCAAAGCAGTGAGTCATTTTTATATGGTATATAAACAAGACAATGAAAAATCCTGCATATTCTTACTATATTTAAATAGACCTCCACTCACTCACTATACATTGACATTTTCAAGTATTATTAATTACAGCTAATGTGCTAAAATACAAATTATAATTTGATAAATTACCTTCTATGAATGTATTGTTGGCATTGCCTTGGAAGAATTAGCCATTATTCCCTGGCTTATGAGTGCCCCTTTATTTCATATGGAATAATTGAATCCATAGGCATTGACTGTTTTCTCTCCCCAAAAGAGTTCAACTCCCACTTACTTACTTTTATAAATGTTTTCACCAAAAGGGTTGAACTCCCACTTACTTACTTTTATAAATGTTTTCACCAAAACTTTTACAAGTGTATTGAGAGAATTACCCTTCTTTCAAAGGCAGCAGTTCTATAATTGGGCATATTCTGAGTATCAGAACTTAAAGAAATATTTATAAAGACAGAGGATAAAACTATTTAAAAGTAAATTTATATATATATTTATTTATATAGTATGTATAAATACCTATGTATGTGTGTTAATTTTTAGTTGGAGAACCTAAAAAATATCTTTCTCAAGTTATCTTACATATTTTCTTGTCAAGACTTCAGGTACATGACTATTATTTAGATACTTATCTTTTGGAAATACTGAGACTTAATAGAAAGCCAATTAATTCAATTCAAACATTTGGTGATACCAAAAGATAAACATAACTCCAAAAAAGTGTCATTTGACCAAAGTTGATTGCATTTCTGGGAGCTCCAGTGGCATAGTGCATAAGGCATTTGACTGCTAAACAGAAGGCTGGTGGTTCAAACCCGCCATCCACTCCTCTGAGGGAAGACTGGGCAATCTACTTTCACAGAGATACTGCCTCCGAAACCCAAGGAAGGGTCACTATGGGTCGCAATCGACTTGACAGCAGTGAGTTTGTTTTTTTTTTTTTTTTTTTTTTCTGGTTTGATTGCATTTCTGCATGGCTTTCATCAGAATTCTAGGTATGAAGAAGACACAAAATTAGGTTAAGTTGAATCCTCTGGTCTCATAGAACCTCCATGATAATTTGAAAAATATTGGCTAGTCACTAAAATGTCATAGAATTGAATAGACTGCGGATTGTCAGAGAAAGCAATACTTTGGGTTAAATTGAATCTGGAAACTTTTAAGAAGAAAGATCTACAGTCTAATAGCTGTTAGACTCTGAAGGAAGAAGGAGCAAAGAGCAAGACTCCATAGATGTAGAAAATGGGGACACACTGAATGCACAAGAGTGAATTTTCTTTTTAACTCCAGTGTTGTTTATCGATGCGCTAAAGAAATAAAATAAATAATAAATATATTGGAATCAATTGTCTAGTTCACTAAATATATGCTAAATATAGGAAAAGAGGAAAAAATCTGAAGGGGATAGAAATGTTGAAGAAGACCTAGAAAAGAGAGAAAAAGCAATGAAACAGTATTATTGGTCTGTATGATAAATTACACACACACAACCACAATAAATATGAGAACGATGAGTTAAAAGTTTTATCAGTGAGATGTGCACACACAAACACACACAATCTGTAAATTAGAGAGATAAAAAGAAGCTTCTTGTCACTTTGTAATGCTCCAGGAGGGATATTTTTGTGGAAATAAATGTGATTAAATAAATTCTTATCATTTTGATATCATTTGAAGTCAAATGTAGCATTTTCTGTAAACTCAATGAATTTTTCACCTTCTCAGTACCATTTTAAAATAAGTCCTATCTTGTTTTCAAAATAAATTTTCTATTAACCTTCGATTCCAAAAGTTTCTATTAGCATGTGATTCATCACATCTATTCTCTAAAGACAAGCAAACAACACTTACCTTTACATAAACACAAACCCATTGCTAGGTATGATTAATTCAAGGTAAATTTGTTATCCATGCAATTTGTAGATATTTTATAATCCTAGTAATGCTTGACTGCTAACCAGAAGGCTGGAGGTTCAAACCCACTAGCCATTCCTGGGAAGGAAGTTTGGGCAATCTACTTCCCTAGCGATACTGCCTCAGATACCCAAGGAAGGGTCTCTATGAGTCAGGTCCGACTCCATGCCATGAGTTTTGTTTAGTTTTGTTTGAATAATGCTTGATGTTTATGGTACAGCAAATTTAATTCTCATTACAACAATGTTGTTCATTCTCATAGATTCATTCACACAAACGTATTATAGGAAAGTGTGTTATTTTTTTTTCCATAACACTTACTTGATGTTTGTGTTAAAGAAATAAAATTTTGTGGGGTTAAAAGTTGCTATTTGATGAGCTGAAATATTCAGACCATTTCCTCATGGTTGATATGAGGATTTTGATCCTACACTGGATTTAGTGGCTCTCTTTATTTCTGTCTCCTCTATCAGATTCCTCCAAAAGTAGTATGTAGCTTTATATTTGACTTAAAAGATTAAGAAGAAACATGTAATTAATTTTGCCTATGAACTTCTCATAGGTTCATGCCATGATATGATGTTACATTTGCATCTTCATTGCCAAAACATACATATTCACACCAAAAAAAAGAGATGGTACTCACCACTCCCAATTTAACAGTATCATAAGATAGATTGAATTGATGTCATTTACTGTTCCTAAGAATTCTTCATATTTCACCTGTTAGCCAATATAATGAGTATATGATTACTAAATTTATGAATCACAAAACTGCACTTCTTTACTCAGCTCTGTAACATGAAACATTGGGAGAAATCATTATATCCAAACATTAATTCATCTTAGAAGGAAAGATAAAAAGCAAAATTCAAGGTCTCTGAAGTTTATGTTTTTTATAAGTGCACGTAAACATAAAATATTACCATTTTTGTCATTGTTTAGTGTATTTTCTCAATTGACTGAATTATATATTTATACACTTTATCCACTGGATTTTT
>NW_006921867.1:4180593-4184529 GCF_000298275.1 Orycteropus afer afer
CGCTATGAGTCGGGGCCGACTCGAAAGCACATAACAACAACAACAACAACAACAAGTTCCTGTGCTATCATCTGGACTTCTTAAATTGTAATCACTGGTTTCCTAATTCTATAATTTCATAATGTTATTGAAACAAGCATGAATTTTAATTCCACAAAATAGTTTGTAGTAAGAGTCACATTTCTTTATTTCTCTAAATTGAATTACTCTGATCCTACTACAAGTAATGACCTGCCTGTTGAGAAATTCCATCTCAGTAACTTTATGCATTCAAACCCCTCCCCACTTCCTTTCCTTAGTTTCATGTAGGGTTCACAATACTGCAAAAGAGTCCCTTGGTTATCAGTCCATTCTGGACACAGCTTAATGGTCATGTGAACATGATTACTTGATGGCAAGCTGGTCCACTATGTCATGCCTTGCTTGGGAACAGGGTTCATTGCAGAGGGTGGACAATTCAGTGCTTGGTGTCTGGCTTCTACAGTCATTTAAATGGAATAGTCTAGGATCCCATCTGAAAGCTCTGTGTGGGAGTAGAGCACAGATAAACAGAATTGAACTCCTTTCTCTGTCTGTGAGGGAGGTCATTAAATCTTTCTTTAGTCTAACTGTTCCTACATCCTCACTCTCTTGAAATTTACCTCTATGTCCTATCCAATTGGGACCATATATCTCAATCCCTTATATGAGTCTAGATTTTCAGAATGAAATTCTGGGTGGGCAGTTCTCCACTGGATGCCTGCTCACTTCTTTTTTAGACACAGTATGGGCTAACTTCTTGAGATGGAATAGGGAGAAGAGACAGAAACTAATATTTTAATTATTTTATCCTGCTGTAGTCTCTATTCCAGTCCCTGCCGTACACACACACACACACATCAAGTAAGCATGTTATATATTTGAAGTGAATTAAACAGTTTTGTTATACAAAAGAAAGATGCTGAGACACAAACAAACATTATGTCAAAGAAAGAGATAATGATACTTATGTACTGTCCCCTTTGTATTAGCTCTAAATTTATACCTAATTCACCAATTTACATATAACTAACACACAAGGTGTCTGATTTAACAGAAGTAATAGAGCAAAGCTGTTGTGCCAACGAAGGTTCCCCATAGATAAAAGGTTCACTGACCAGTGCTTTGTTGGCTTCCTGTTTCTCCCCATTATTTGGAATCAGGAAGAGTTAGATCCCTAGAGAGAAAGAAAGAACTCTGTTGATGCGGTGGTTAAGTACTTGGATGCAAACTAAAACGTTGGTGGTTCGAACCCACTAGCCACTTGGGGAGAAAGATGTGGCAGCCTACTTCCATAAAGATTTACAGCCTTGAGCAATCCTTATGGGGCAACTTTACCCTGTCCTATAGGGTCCTCATGAGTCGGAATTGACTTGAGAGAAATGAGTAAAGACCAAGAAAGGCAGTGAGCTTTATATCTCTGGATGGTGATGGAGGGCCTTGGGGAGGCTTTGGAAGACTTGACTTCTTTGATACAATTGTTAATGGAAGAATTAGTGTTTTAACCTCAGAAATTTTAATTTCAGAAATTGTGAGGATTGGGTGCTTTTTGTTCTTATATAGATGAATATTAAAAATGATGTTAAAGGTTATATTTTTATGCTTAATTGCCTCCAAAGACATCATGAGATAAGTATTCAAAATGAGCAATGAGAGTCTAGGTGGTTTATTCAAGATAAATGGAACAGATGAAGCTAGAACCAAAGAACCAAAGCCAAGCAAACTAACTGCCAACAAATGTTAATATTTTTGTCAGGATTTGGTAAGTAATCTAGTTTTCAGTATAATAATCTAAACTGTAAATATTTTTATGGGCATTATTTTTTATTTCACAGTGTTATATGTGAGAGAGAATTTAAATATTTATTTAAACTAATATTATGAAGGGTGCTCTGGTACCATAGTGCCTAAGGCACTTGATTGCTAACCAGAAGGCTGGAAGTTCCAACCCACCAGCCACTCCTTGGAAGGAAGGTGGGGCAATCTACTTCCATAGTGATACTGCCTCGGCAACCTAAGGAGGGGTCACTATGAGTTGGGGCCAACTCGACGGCACATAACAACAGCAATATTATGAAAAACACAAAAAACTGTTTGACTGGCAGGTGGAATTCCTAATGTCTACACTTAATGTTAAGGTGATTTCTAGAATGGTGTGCTGTGTTTCAGTTGAGATAATTATGCTAATGGTTAATCCACAGAGAACCATTCCCTTGAATGTTTTTCTGAATCTAATCTTTGTGAAGTACCCAGGTAACAGAGAATATTATTCAGTTAGTGAATTGAGAATTGGATTGGGATAAGTCTCACTGTTTTCAAAGAAAGAAATAATTTTATTGATTATAGAGGAGATCTTTCTTAGAAATATGCAGTTATTTGTCAACTCACTGTTGCTGAACTGTTGATAATTATAGCTAGTTTTAGAAGGTGTGCTTGTTTTGCTGTCTAGGCTACTATTTTCTGAAATATTTTTTGAGAAAATTTGAATTGTTGACTGCTATACCTATATAGTATGGAGTGGTCACAGTGGCAAATACATTTAGCTTGCAAATATAAATATTTATCAATTTGCATGACTGTTGAAAACAAAGACCAATTCTCCATAGCTGAGAGCCAAATCTATCATTTATATGATTTATTCTATCGTAGGACCCTACTAACTTCTTAAGAAGCTAACCCATATTGACATTAGTGGTTAGTTGGCTCTCTGGTACCATCCCATCAGAGACATATGGTTGTAAAATAGCCCACCAAATAGCTACTGAGTGTCAACTATGTACTAGGCATGGTATTGTGCACTGACAAAGGCACTATAAGGCATGATTTTCCCTCTCGAGCATATTTTCATCTTAAGGAAACAAATGATTTCATCTTAAAAAAAAAAAAAAAAGAAAAACTCACTGCCATCGAGTCAGATCCAACTCATAGCAACCCCTCCTTGGGTTTCTGAGGCAGTATCACTATGGAAGTAGATTGCCCAACCTTCCTTCTGAGGAGTGGCTGGTGGGTTTGAACCGCCAGCTTTCTGGTTAGCAGTCAAGTGCCTTAAGCACTATGCTACCAGAGCTCCCATCAATTAAAATAAAACATGATGGTTAAAATAAAGAAAGTGTGGAACATAGAAGAATGAGTGAGTAAATGTTTGGTGAAGGGAGCTTTTTGAAAGCTCTGAGACTGTCCATGCAGAGACAGCTTGAAGAGAGTAGAAGGCTGTGGGAATAACATGTAGAAATGTGGAAGGTACTGACATTTTGTCTTGTTGGTTGGGGAGTAGCCAAGGAGATCACTATGATTAGAGATCAGAGGTTGGGAAAGGGAACATGAGGCCATTCTTGAATAATTGTTGAAACCTGTTGGGCCAACTATGATATATTGATTTAAGGATGTTAATATTCAACATCTGTTTGAAAATGTAAAGTTCTAAAACAAGAGACAATAATAATTAGGTACCCCTACCACAACCAATCCTTTTCTTCATGCAAGATTGAGAGTCTAAAATTTATAATTTGTACTGACATGAATCAAAATGTGAAGACAAGGGGAGGGGTTTCTTTTTTGTCTACTTGGTTGCTACTCCCATAAGCACAGGGCATCAGAAATATCTAGAAGTTTTATTAAAATATAGATTTCTGGGGCCTACCCTCAGAGTTCCTGATTCCCTAGGTCTGATGTGGGGCCAGGAAACATGTATTTCAAACATTTCCTGGATAATGTTGTTGCTGCTGATTTGGAAACCACCCTCTAAGAAGCAGTAATGTAACTCATCTATAGTAGGGAATGGTGGAGAAAGCTCCATGGAAGAATTGTATGATAAGTCCCCAAGAGAGATTAGCCTTTCCCTTTTTCCACTTGCAAACCACCGTACTTGATTTGAAATGTTGACTAACTTGTGGGGACTATAGTCAATAATTTAATTTG
>NW_006921867.1:4185199-4185756 GCF_000298275.1 Orycteropus afer afer
AGTCTTAAACTATTAGTCCAAGAGACTGGTAGACCATGCAGTCCTCAGCCTATATGATCATGGGACCAGAAGAACAAGATGGTGCCCGGCTACCACTGTCAACCACTCAGAGGGGGATCTGTGTAGGAGATCTGGGATAGAGTGGAAGAACAATGTGGAATAAACCTCACAATCATAAAAAAAGACCAAGTTTGCTGGTCTGATAAAGCCTGGTGAGACCCCTGAGACTACGGTCTCTAACCATCCTTCAGGTCTGGAATTGAATTTGGTTCCAGCCAAACAATAGACAAACATGTGGGGTGAACATTTACATCAGGCAGACACACTCCTTGGAGTGATCAATCGTGGGGGAACAGAAGAGCAGTGTTTTCACAGGGAGACAGCTCAGGAGTGTATGTGAAGGAAGGACACAGGGAAGAGGTAACTATAGGGAGGAAGTGGGAAGAGAGCTATTACCTTATGGGGAACTGCAGTCAATGTCAAGAGACAAAATGTGTATGAACTGCTGTATGAAAAATGAATTTGAAGTGTAAACTGTCACCCAAATCACAATATTA
>NW_006921867.1:4186106-4187655 GCF_000298275.1 Orycteropus afer afer
CGACCCCTCCTTGGGTTTCCGAGGCAGTATCACTACGGAAGTAGGATTGCCCAACCTTCCTTCCAAGGAGTGGCTGGTGGGTTTGAACCGCCAGCCCTCTGGTTAGCAGGCAAGTGTCTTAGCCACTATGCTACCAGAGCTCCTGAGTGGCAATAGGGTTTTCTTATTAATAAAAATATGCCAGTGGATATATAGAGTCTTTCAATCTCTTTGTGTTCTTTTGTTTCAGCAGAAAAATTTCATCTTAATGATATTCTGAGGGTGTTCCTGTATGCTCCACTTCATGGGTTATATTTTTTCCCTAATCAGAATTCCTTTGGCCTCTTTGAAGCCTCTATCAAATACTGATCATGGTAGCCAGAACCCAAACTTTATATCATGTCTGGCAGCAATCCATTAATACCTGTTCAGGTGTAGAAGCCCCTCTTATAATGCATATTTGTAAAGGCCTTGGATCAGAAAAGGTGGAGTATGATTTTAAAAAAAAAGCCTTTACTTAATCATATCTTAATTTAAACCGTAACTTCACTATTCCCATTCTTTATGCAGATAGAAATAACATTAAAAATAGACTAAGGGTGATCGATAAATAAGCAATCATTTTCAGTCTTTTCCACAATTGTGGCCAGCTGATGGATGGAAATAAAGAGACCCCTTAATTAGAAATGTGAGTGAAGTCATCCCTCGTTTTAATATTAACTGTCATTGAGCACTAACGAGGTTATAGATGAGTTTGTTAAATGTTTCCGTCTTTGGTTTATCTCACCTGCCCCACAGAAAACCAATCTTTACAATCTACATGCTCTATGGATGATACTTTTTATAAGAACTAGTTCTGGTCTTGTTATGAAAATTACCTATAGCTGTTAGGTCAAGCCGAGAGTAATTACTGTGAACATTTATATGAGTACATGAAGTTCTTACTCTTCATCAGTAATCATTTATTTCCAATAAACATGTTTTCATAGAAATGCACATACAGTCTACATTCATCTGCTTATTATTTATTGAACATCCATTAAATTCTAGGTTTTGTGAATATAGTTATGAAGTGCCCTGTGGGAGAAGTGAGCTAAACCAAAGAAGGAAACTTAATGTAAACTATCCGAAAGTCTCTATATTTATTTGTGAATTTGCTTGTTTTCTGGCTCTGCAACTAGAATGCAGAATGTCAGATAGTCATGGGTCCTACCAAAACCAAACTCACTGCCGTGGAGTCTGATCCAACTCACAGCGACCCCTCCTTGGGTTTCCAAGGCGGTATCTCTAGGAAGTAGATGCCCAACCTTCCTTCCGAGGAGTGGCTGATGGGTTTGAACTGCCAGCCTCCTGGCTGGCAGTCAAGTGCCTTAGGCACTATGCCACCAGAGCTCTTCATGGGTCCTAAGGGGAAAGCTAAAGTAGGGTAAGGGAAGAATAGGAGCTTTGCAAGAGTAGAGGGATGGATATAGGCGGGGCAAGATGGCGGACTAGGCAGAAGGATTGCACAGACCCTCTTCAACAAAGAAAAGGGAAACCAATTAACACAGACACAGAAGATAATCTTGGA
>NW_006921867.1:4192706-4194117 GCF_000298275.1 Orycteropus afer afer
CTCTGTAAATCTTCACCCAAATCCTAATTAAAAAAAAAAAAAGAGTAGAGGGATGGTCTTTTATATAGTGCCTCCTGGGAAGACTCCACTACAGAGACATGTAAAGAAACTGAAGGAAAGAAAGGAGAAGATCATGTAGATGTCTGGGAGAACAGAGCTCCAGGCAGAGGGAAAAACATGTACAAAAGCCCAGAGGAGAGCATGTGTTTGACGAATAGCAAGAGGGTCAGAGCGCATTATGGACTGAATTGTGCCCCTCCAAAATATGTGTTGGACACCAAGTCCTATACCTGTGGACAGCGGCTGCAACGATGGGCTCAGGTACAAGACGAGGCAGTGTTTTGTTCTGTTGTACATAGGGTCGCTATGAGTCACAGCCGACTCGATGGCACCTAACTACAACAACAGTCCCTTTGAGAACAGACTTTTTTCTTTGTTATGTTAATGAGGTCATAGCAGTTAGGGTATTTCCTAAACCTACTCACTTCTGAGTTATGAAAAGAGCACATTAGATGCAGAAGGAAGTAGACACAGGGGGAAGACAGAAAGTATCTGTGGTATCTGATGACAAGGGAAACAGACAAATCTATAAGCCTAGGAAGCCCAAAGATTGCCAACTACTACATGCTGAAATAGACACAGGAGTCTTCTAACATTTCATAATTCTGTGTGCTTCTTCTCCCCACATCATAGTGGCTGTGCTCGGCAGGTGGTTAATAGGCAAGAGCCACCATCTGCGGTTCTCAAAGACAACTTTCAGACAGTCACATTATATTCACTCCTTGCACATTTCTTGGCAGGAAGTCTAATTGAGCACATAAAATTCAGTTCTTGTATCAGATTATCCCCCCAATTTTTTCATGAAGTCACATGCCCCCATCCTCTATCTTGGGGATAATGAGTGGGACATTATTAGAGGAGTGCTTGACACATAGTAGGTTTACGATACATATCCTTGACTAATAAATGAATGGTGGATGTATCGTAGTTGAATGATATGTGGGAACTCTGAACAGTTTGACCTGTGGAGCAAATAATTAAGATAAGTTCTTGCTATTGTGTGAGACCTTCTGGCACACCATATGATCTCAGTTTGTTAACTGATTTCATACTACACCAAAGAGTAAACATTTGCATATGCCAATTTGCTGGTAAATCAATCAGAGTAGGAAAGGATAGCCTTTAGTAAATAGCCCACCTCTCTCAGTGGTTTAACACAATAAATATTTAATTTCCTCAAACATATTGGGCAAATGCAGGCCAAACAACCCTCCTCCCCATGTAGCTATGACATATGAAACATGTGGTCTCCAAGGTATTCATAGTTGGCAGGGAAAAGGCTGGAGAATATAGAACAATACAGTGATATAAATATAATGCAAAATCACTGATATTTTAAAATTTCTCATAG
>NW_006921867.1:4194667-4200485 GCF_000298275.1 Orycteropus afer afer
CAAGTGTCTTAGCCACTATGCTACCAGAGCTCCCCCTTCCGAGGATAGAGAGATATTTTAATGGCCAGGTCAGGAAGGGACTTCTGCAACTTCCAGCAACATCTTAAGGGCCAGGATTCAATTACATGGTCTAAACTAACTGAAAAGGAGATCAGTAAATGTAGTCACCTTATGGGCTCAGGAGGAAGAAAAAGCAAGGAAAACCAAAAAGGTTTTCTGACACATTAAAGTTTTAGATTTTTCTTGTTTAGAAGTGAGAAATGTAGCCATGGTATTAAAACAAACAAACAAACAAAAACCTGAGAATTAAATTTTTATATTTCATAATAAAAAGTGACTTCATGGATTTCTTTTGAATGTTTTTCAAATGTTGAGTTTATCTTTGAGACATAAGTATATAGAGGAAGTTTATGCTAAAGATGTTTCAAGAAAACATCTGTCTAGACAATCCGAGTATAGTATATCAGAGTATTGTCTGAAATCTGATTTTAACTGGAAACAACTGCATATATTTAATAAAATTGACACTGAATAGAGCAGAATGCAAAATTTCTGAAGGCAAGTTCAAAGTGTATACAATGAGCAGCATTGACTAAAGCAAATTTTTAAACAATTGTTAACTGAAGAAAATGTGTTGAATTTCCTCTGCAATGATTGCCTTCAGGAGCGCTGGTGACACAATGGTTAAAGCACTTCGGTTCAAACTAAAAAGGTTGGCAGTTTCAACACACCAGTCACTCCACGGGAGAAAGATGTGGCAGTCTGCTTCTGTAAAGATTCACAGCCTTCGAAACCATATAGGGCGGTTCTCCTCTATCCTAGAGGGTGGCTCTGAATCAGAATCAACTCAATGGCAGTGGGTTATGATTGCCTTCAATACCCCAAAATAGTGAGTTCTAAAAAGTCAACAACACAAAACATATTTACTGTCGCAATTGGTAAACTGGTAATTAACTGTCTTATTTTGAATTTATGACATGATTCATATTCCCAATTGTTTCACCATTATGGCATATTAGTCCAGAAAAAGAGAACGAAAGGTACCTTAGATTGATGTTAAAAGGAAGAGTGGGAAACAGATCTCCCTTTTTTTTTTTTCTCACCCAACACATATGCATATGAAACTTTGAGTATGCAGCAGTAGATCTGTTTTCTTATCAAATGCAGAGACTAGAAAGAGGAATTTCTTAGAAAACATTTCAACCAAAGACTCAAAATTCTATTTTTCTTTTGTGCTCATCAGTGACTAAATATGGAAGCACTCCCAGTAAGAAAGATAAATGCATTGCTGGCCTAACCAATAGAAAACTTTTACAATGAATGTTCCCTTGAAATTCTCTCCACCACTACCACCACCAGTGTGTTTTTGGATGTGATTGATTTGTTAAGAAGTAACTTTTTTTTTTTTAATCTGCATCTATAAATTCTTAGCATAGTGTTAAAAAAAAACTACACTAAGCTAAACTAACTGCCATTGAATCAATTCTGACTCATAGTGACCCCTATTGGGTTTCTGAGGCTGTAAATCTTTACTGAAGTAGATTACCTCATCTTCCTTCCACAAAGCATCTGGTGGGTTTGAACCACTGACGTGGTTAGCAGCCAGATACCTTATCCATCATGCCACCAGAGCTCCTTAGAATAGTTCAAGAACACTGAATTTCTATTTATTTCTGCTTTTGAGATTTATTCATCAAATTATGAGAGCGTGAACAATTATTGGAAAAGTAGCAAATGGTTTCACTATTAGCCATAAACTGTAGTTAGGATAGAGACTCTGCCCACATTCCTATATCAACAGTTGTATGGGCCTAAGCATAGTAGGCACTCAATAAATAATTATGGAATAAAATAATATGTATAAGAAATTCTTTTCACTGCATAATTACTGAGGGACATGCATGGTACATGGAGTCCCCCCAAATTAGGCAGAATTTGGTGCTCATTAATATGACCAATCTGTGATATTGAAAATGTAGTATAAAAAGCATTTTAATTTTACCAAGCATCTCACTGAATTAATTTAAAAAAGTAAATATATGAAATAATAAAGATATATGTAACACTTGAATGAATGAATATATACAATGGATAAATTCACTTGACTATACTAAGAAAGAAGTTAAATTTCCACCTAGAAATTAGGAAAGTTAAATACAAATATGTGCAAAAATAATATGTACAGAACTAGATATAGTCTTACTATATTGAAAGCTGTAAATAACTAAATATTTATAATATATTTAACATGGAAGAACATTGTTATACAAATATCAATAAGCTATACAATAAATAGAGAACAGGAAAGTGTGTATTAAGTAAAAAGAAAAAATGAATTATATTTTAGTTCTTGAATACTTCATGTTTCTGCTCCATATAATTCCAATTAGGAATGACAATTGTAATTTTAGAACAAGGCCCCCCTGACTATTCTCCACAAATGCTAAAGGAAGAATTTCCAGATCCTCATCAAACATGAATTCTCCAGAAATTGGTGCCATTTACTCAATAGATTTACTTTATAAAAAAGAAAGAACATAGCCTAAGTTTGCTTTCTTTTAAATATCAAGATATTTCATTGACTATAATTTACAAGGTAATTAATTACATATTTTAGAAGAAAATCTTTGTAATGTTTATTTTGAAAGGATTATCAAGTGTATTTTAAAGTTTTCTTTCAATTTCAGTACTGTGTTGACTTATATAACCTTTTTTTAAAATGTCAGATGTAGAGAGGTAAAGTAGGTAATTCAGGCAACTTTGTTGTTTTTACTGTTGTTGTTAGGTGCCATAGAATTGATTCCTACTTATAGTGACCTTACCTATAACACACCACAATGCTTCTCAGTCCCCCTCCATCCTCCCAAAGTTAAAGTAATTTCAATGTGGTCAGTCAAAATTAGGTAAATTTAAGAATAAGCTTTACAACAACTGTTGTTGTTATGTGCTGTCGTGTCGAACCAGACTCATAGCGACCCCTCCTTGGGTTTCCGAGACAGTATCACTACCGAAGTAGATTGCCCAACCTTCCTTCCGAGGAGTGGCTGGTGGGTTTGAACCGCCAGCCTCCTGGTTAGCAGTCAAGTGCCTTAGGCATTATGCTACCAGAGCTCCTTTACAATAACTAGGTGCTTTAATTAACCAAACTCATCAGGTAATTGTTTCTCTCTCTCTCTCTCCATTGTTGACTAAATTCAATAAGTCAGTTACCTGGGTAATCAAAACATTTTTACATTCTTCTTCATGGTACTTGAAAAGTACCGATAAAATATGGAGTTTGATACTTTGGAAAATGATATTAAAGACTTTCACAAAATATTGAAATGTTTGTTGAAATACTTTTTTAAAATAGCAATTCACAAATATTTATCTTTTTTAAAAATTGTAAGTATTTACCCTTCATCTTTACTGAACTATTGGTATCATTATTTTATCCAAGACTTTCTACCAGGAACTTTAAAAACTCATGTTTTGTGGCACCATTTAAAATGTGATTTATGCTCCTTGTCATTATTCAATCTTTGAAATGATGTTTTATCATTGCTTAAATCAGTGTGGGTATGTTGAACAAGGTTTGAGAGCCACTCTGTAGGCCTGAATCATTAGCCTGTAATTTTATAGGGGAAGAAGTACTATGTTTTTATTACTTTGAAAAAAAAATGACCTTGCAATTGACTCTTATATTTAACATTTTTATCTCAGCTTAACCACCATTAAATGTAACTGTTTGCATTGACCACATAAGAAGCCAGAGAATCACTGGGTCACAGTTTAATCTAATTCAATTTAAATCCCACAATGATAGCTATATTTGGCAATTTACCAAATGAAAGGCCAGAGTTAAATTACGCTAGAAATTGTGTTGATTTGGGAATAATTAGCCTCAAAATTTAAAACATGATTTCTGAGGGTGGAGTTGTGTGTGAATCTAACATGTGCTAAAGGTTTGGTGATTTATGAAGTCTAAGCTCTAACCTAACACGGCTAGAAATCTGGAACAAGTCTTTGTGAATGTATCTTACTTCACTTGGCCTGCCTCAGGGTAATAGAATCATAGCCTTCTTCATTGGCAGTATGAAGGCTGATCTCCATCAAAGACTTTCCGTTTTATATTAAATAATCATGTTGTTGTTGTTGTTGTTATTTGCCGTCGAGTCGGCCCCGACTCATAGCGACCCCTCCTTGGGTTTCCAAGGCAGTATCACTACAGAAGTAGGATTGCCCAACCTTCCTTCCGAGGAGTGGCTGGTGGGTAAATAATCATAAGAACCTAAATGTTTGCCTCCAAACACCCAATATGCCTGTCTTGTTTCTACTGAATAAGGCCACAAACATCACAGAAGCGGGCAGGGCTGAATCCTGACAGCTAGTCAGTGACATTTCAAAAACAGAGGAATTCACATTGGATAAATGAACAATGAGGCTTTATTGCCCAAAAGTGTTTGTTCTTTAAGCAATGTGCCTATTAGCAGGAGTCATATACTAACTAGGAAATTTAGCAAAAGTTCATATGTACATTTTTAAACCACAGTGCTTTGCGTAGTTTGAAAAAAAAAAAAAGGAAAGGATGAAAACTATTCACATTATAACATATCATCTAATCTAAAAATTTATGTAAATCAAACATTGAAAAAGGATTAATACTAATTGTTAGCATTCAGGAAATGCCAGTCACTATTATAATGGATTTATATGGGTGATCTCATTTAATTCTTAAAGCAACATTTTGGCCTGGGCACTCTTATTATCCCCATTTTCCATATGAAAGAAACAAAGTAGAGAACACTTAGCTTGCTCAGAGGTTAAATAGTGACAGAGCCAGGAATATTGTTGCTGTTGTTGTTGTTGAGGCATTGGAGCTTATATAATTAAATTATGTATTGTTTCTCCAAATCAGAGGCTTTCACTTTTTATTTGTTGTCCATCAACCAATTTTTAGAAGAAAAAAAAAGTGAGATCCTTTGACATAGTTTCTTTCAGAGAGCCACAAAAAGCCTGAAACAAAAGTTTCATGAAAAAGTAACTTATCCGTCCCATACACGGGCACTTTCCACTAATATTAATTCCATTCTTTTTTCCTACTTGATTTTTTAAATTAATGATGCTCAAGACATATAATTGGATTCACGTCCCACTGGCCTGACCTGTGGTTTGAAAAACAATCCTAGAAGATTTGCTAAAACTTCTTAAAAAAACAGGCCCCTAAATGTAGCTTCTTTGATTTGAATCCTATTACTCTTTCTTCTTTGCCTTATAATCCTATCATTCCAAGAAGTGTTTGTTTTCAAAATTTTGAAAATGTTAGATATTAACAGAATATTTGGGGAAGAAATAGGAGCCTTGAAAAGGAAACAATCTCTAATTACAAAATGGGGGTCCAATAATAGGTAGAAACAAACTAATTTCAGTACATGGCAATGCACTGTCAACACCCTTTCTTTTTTTCCTGGAATTCAATGTGAAATGTAGACTGCCTGTTTTTAAGGAAAGAACATTTTTAAAAAGACAGAACATAGTAGGTTTTAGAAATTTCATTCAATGCTTGTTTCTTTTATGAGATTATCATCAGGAATTCTCACCTCAGAAAACTTGGAACAGGTATGATGTTTAGAAGTATTACAGAGTCAGGATATTTTGTCCTTAATGACTCCATGCATCTTAATTTATCTCTGGAAATGACCAGAGGGAAGCCTGTTATGCAATCAGAATGATTTAAATTAGGTTTGTAGATTTTGTGCAAGCAAATGGGTCACCCATCATTTCCAGGTATACAAGGAAGATGTACCAGGACTCCTTTCATTATCAGAGCTTTGAAGGC
>NW_006921867.1:4200753-4202230 GCF_000298275.1 Orycteropus afer afer
TTCTGGTTAGGAGTCAAATGCCTTATGTACTATGCTACCAGAGCTCCCAAACTTGTGATTAGTTCCCTTAAGTCATTAAGTATGCATTTGTCTTTATATGAATAGATTTAACAGCAAAAAATCATTCTGAATTCCAAATGAATGAAAAAGGTATGTCATACAGTGGCATTACAAAAATTCCAACAAGATAAACAATAGGAATACACACAATAAGCAATTACAAACTGTGAATTGACAAATTAAAACAGAGGATTAAGATGTTTTTGCAGTTAATTTTGGGGGAGGGAGGACAAAAAAACTCTGGTTTTGCAGAAATAACTAAGTAATTACATTTAGTATGAAGGATTATTTTGATCAAGATTATGTTAATAAATTTCTGAGCTCCTCATATTCACTGACATGAAGCAAGAATCTATGGTATTTTTTTAAGTTATAGAAATTTTTCATTTGTAGACAATAATAAGATTGCATTCCCATTATCTGTACATGCACCTGTGAACTTACATGCATGAATGATATATGTGCAGATAAAAGTATATTTATTAGTAATTGATCTCTCGACTTGTGTGACCAATGCAGTCCTCACTAGCCTTATATGGTACTTTAAATTTAAATTGTAATTAGTTAAAATAGGATAAAATAAAACAAATGTGTACCTCCTTCTTAAGTAGCCATATTTCAAGTCCTTAATAGCCATGGGTGTCTGTTGTTGTTGTTATGTGGCATGGAGTCGTCTCCAACTCATAGCCACCCTTCCTTGGGTTTCCAAGCCAGTATCACTATGGAAGTAGATTGCCTAATCTTCCTTCCGAGGAATGGCTGGTGTTTGAACCACCAACCTTCTGGTTAGCAGTCAAGTGCCTTAGGTACTATGCCACCAGAGCTTCATCCATTTTATTGGATAGAGCAGATATAAAGTATTTTTCACAGAAATACTATTAGAAAATGCTATTGGACCACATTGGTCTACCATCTTTACAATACTGTGAACTTAAGCATTTAATTTTTTTTTGGAATTATGTAGCAATATTGATAATATTTTAAAATACCCACTTTCACATCAATGTAGAATTAGTTCATTTTGAATGTCATGGAGATCCTTGATTTTTTTTCCTAAATAATAACATGGAATCTAAATAGAAATATTTGACAAATAGAAACAATTTGAAAAGATATTTCAGGTAAGACATTAATATTTTTTTTGAAAAGAGAAAAGAAAATAACAAAAGATGTACTATATTCTTCACTTTCTGCAATTTTACAATTAAAATTAAAATTAGATGAAGAATGAATTTTAACAAATTAGTGATAACATCACTGTTACAGGCATTCTCCAAGATGACCCCAAATTAAGGTTGCCAGAGCTCTGGTGGCGTAATGCCTAAGGTATTTGACTGCTAACCAGAAGGCTGGTGGTTCAAACCCACCAGCTGCTCCTCAGAAGGAAGATTGGGCCATCTACTTCCACAGTGATACT
>NW_006921867.1:4206325-4211934 GCF_000298275.1 Orycteropus afer afer
CAGAAAATATTATAGCCAAGAAAACCCTATGGAGCAGTTCTACCCTATAAACACATGGGATCGCCATGAGTTGGAATTGACTCTATGACACACGTTGAAGTAATGTTGAATATGGAGCTAAGTAATATAATTTGACCGTAGTTTAGATAGTTATAAGTATAAATCATGCCCTGTGACATGAAAATTTTAGGGTTTATTTCCTAAAACTTTATAATAATGGTCAATAATAAGACCTGAAAAATTTAAAAGAAACCACTTAATAATGTTCCCAAATTACACTATCTTGGATTGTCATTTTTGGGTGACAACTAAGTGCAATCCTCTTTTGAAGGGACAATGATTTGATAGCAACAATAGAATCAATTCAAGATTTAACTAGAATATGATTTTATCAAATGGCTGATGAATTACACTTTCACTCTCCTGTTAGGGTGTCTTTATTCTAGATGTTTTGAGATTTTATTATTATTATTTTAGGGAAAAAAATAAAAACTCACTGCTGTCAAGTCAGATCCAACTCATAGCGACCCCTCCTTGGGTTTCTGAGGCAGTATCACTACGGAAGTAGATTGCCCAAGGTTCCTTTCAAGGAGTGGCTGGTGGGTTTGAACCGCCAACCTTCTGGTTAGCAGTCAAATGCCTTAGGCACTATGCCATTATTTTAGAAGGAAGGTTTTTTTCTCAGCTGATCCACTATAGCTAGTCATAAGACATTTATCACTCCAAAATGCTAGAGTAAAAGGAAAATAGTTACCTCAAAATCTCTTAAGCTATCCTGTAGGAAAAGAAGAAATCTCAAATCAATTTAATGTCTATTTAGGAATAAACTATAATATGTGTGCTTTTCATTTGACATTTTGACTATGTGTGCAATGTGCTCATCAATCTAAGTTACATTTTTGTGTATAGTAACATTGCAGTTACCCAATTAAAGTAAAAACAAACATATAATAATTAATGACAGCTTTTCCTAGTTTCATACAGAATTATGAAACCTCTAGGGCTTTGAAACAGATTAGCTAAAAAATAGACAACTATTAATAATAGAATTAATTAGATTCTGGCCCGACGGCTAAGAAAATGGAAGTGAGAATTAGAATAGCACTAAACTTATGCAAATTATCCAAGTGACAAAATACAGCTAATTAATACTAATAAACTAAAGTCTAATCAGACACTATTCATATAAAGTACTGTTCATCTCCAGGCAAATTTTAAGTAGGGAAAAAATGGCCTCTCAGAAGTAATACCAACAATACAATAATGTTAACTTAAATGTATTAATAATTGCATCATTTGAAAACATTGAGGTTTCCTTGTAAAGAAATAATGACATTTTTCCTAAAATTAATATGTTCTATAAAAATCATTAATTAATAAAAATGGTTTTGCCTTCATTCCTTTTTTGTGTGAAGGTCAAAAATTTTATGATAGCATTCAGTAGCAGGAGTTATGCTTCTGTTCTTACTTCAATAATCATTGTGACATTTTTCTGAAGTACATATAGTTAACTCCATCATGATGAAAGCAGATCATTTTTCCAGCTTGACTTTGATAGTAATCAGAGTTGTCACTCAAGTAGCATTCTCAGGATTGAGAAAGAAATTTCAAAACCAAATTGGCCACTGTTTCCCAGACCAAAACAGAATAGCCGTGTCAGATGAGAGGTGTTTTGCAGTGTTTTGTCACATTTCATTTTGATTTTTACTTTTTCCTCTGTTTGACATATGTTCTGAACTGGAGTGTTATAAAGTTTTTATTGCCATAAGTTTGAAATGACCACATTACTCATAAGCTGTAGAGTCACAAGTGAGTTTTTAGCTTCTTTCAAAGCTGTAGAAATAAAACTTTATAGTACGCTACCCTGATATATGTTGTTTTATGTGACACGTTTTCTTCCACTTTACCCTTTTCTTTATGCCCCATCAGTATTTTCTTCTTGAATTATAGCAGAATTTGGATGAAAGTTTTCCTAATATATAACAGCTTGATTTAAACTGCATTATGTGGTACCCTTATGTATTTCCCATCCAAATTGTCTTTGACCTTTAGAGACCATTTTGATAGATAGATAGGTAGATAGATAGATAGACAGACAATCATTGTAAAATATAGTTCATTGGAAAACATATTGCTGTTGAAACACTGATTTTATTGAAAAAGACAGTGTTTGGTTTCTAAGTGAACCAAGACTGTTGGTCAAGATGAAATATGAATGAACATTTGCTTCCCCTTACAGCAGCAATTAAAGGCATTTGATTGCTAACCAGAGGGCTGGAAGTTCAAACCCACCAGCCTCTCCTTGGAAGGAAGATGAGGCAATCTCCTCCCATAGTGATACTGCCTCAGAAACCCAAGGAGGGGTCGCTATGAGTCGGGTCTGACTCGACGGCACATAACAACAACAACAACACAACAAAAACCTACACAATTGCACTACACAATTTGTGCAGTACATGCACTTCAGTAAAGCATGACTCTTCCTTTTATATATTATGCAATCTAGCCTTTACAAGGACATCAATATTGCAGGCTGAACATATCCCAACTGTAAAGTGATTCTAGAATTAGCTTATCCCAGAGGGAACCTGTGAGCAATGTGCCTAACCTGACAGCTAGAGTGACGTATTAGAATGGATATGATAGGTAGCTATTCATTTTATGCTCAGGAAGTAAACTATTTTGTCAAATATACTAAGTTTGGGGATTTTCCTCTGATTTGGGACATAAATATGGTAAAGAGATACCTTATATTTCTTTGAAAAGATCTCCAAACTCCCATCATATCTCCAGATACTGAACTGGAGCTTTCAAAGGTTCTATTTTAGTATCATTTGCTCATCTTAGTGAATAAAATCAGAAATGTATGCATGGCTGATTCAGACTCATGTAAAGAGTTTGGATTGTTGTCAATCATTTTATATCACTTTTAACATATAAGTGATTAATACTGAGATGTACTGGCTATCCCGTTTGTCCATTAGAATTATCCTCCCACAACAGGTCCGAATGAAATATGCATTAAATTTGATCTCACACACACACACACACACACACAATTACGCAAACCAGGCATAGTATTTTCTGTGTGTAAGGGGAGAAGACCAATATTAAATGACTTTAAATTATTGTTGAGAATAGTATATGTGATTTTGATATGTTTTGTAAACAACTCATTTTTATTGTGTGATTGGTACATGCCAAGAGTTATTCCAACAGGGCATGACTGGGAGGGGACAGTCTCATCTAGATACTTCTTCCCAATAGCTATGTCTTAAAGGATCCATTACATGTGGTGAAAACAATGACTGTCTTTATCCCAGAGGAGCAGTGAAGAGATTTTGTTCATCCTTGACTTTAGAGACCACATGACAGCCTCCACAAATAGCAGTGTAGAATCAGGTTGATTCTAAAGATTCTTTCCTACCAAATGGAAGGAAGAAAAGAGAGAATGTTCTCTTTCAATAAGAAAGTGGCAGTGAAATGAGTGAGGGAGTCTTGTTTGCAGGTTAATATGGAAAGAAATCAAGTAAATAGGGCTATGTATACTTGGGTGTGGGGAGGATTCACCAAAATGTAACTCTCCGCCAGTGTGCAGAATCTGCCTCTGTTTTGCCTGGCTGCTATGCTTGGTATGTGGGCCATCTGGCTCCTGAATGCCAGTAATGTTTGCACACTCACACATCAATCAGAGCTGGTGCAGGGCCTGTTAGGGAGCACCAGCCAGTTAGGTGACATGCCAGGACTGCAAAGCACTCAAGTGGGAATGCCAATGGGGAGCTTCTACCGGATCTGACATTGATATGGGTGTTGGAGGGATCTTTGGATTCATCTGGCTGTACCTCGATGTTATTGTTCTGCTAGATTAGGCATGTGGATGTCAGGTCATATAAGGCCTCATTTAGATCATTGGTTTTGCCTGTGTAATTCAAATGGAGCAAAAAATAAAAATGATCTTGAGCCATAGTTCTTGTGTCTTTTGGATATAGAAGCATCATTGACCTGAAAATGTTGTCTTGCATTCCTGACTAATATATAGAAAGGCATCAGAAACAACTTTACATATGCTTTCCAGAAGAGAAGAGACTCAAATTTTACATATCCATCCAGAGCTATATTATGGTGCTAGATTTTTGGGGGAATACTAGAGTTTCCAAAACATCTACTTAACGATCATTAAAATGAAGGTAGGGGCTGTAATATAATGCATCTCCATTCTCAGTGACTTTTAATCAAGCTCATTGAAACTTAAACGGGCAAGCACACTTTACAAGAAATGTGAACAAACTTGTAGTTTACTGAAATAAGATAGAGAACAACAAAAAATAAAATAAAACTGGAAGCGCTACCATTCAGTTGTTTGAACTAATGGCTACTACTCTTTTTGGAAACATGAGTTCACTGATAGTGATCACAGGTTTTCAATTGTTTGTTTCAGTCCTGATGATGAGAAAAAATAACTGAAAATGCACCCAGAGGTTGTTTTTTTGTTTTGTTCTAAACATCTGTGTGCTTTGCCAGAACTACTTTAGTCCTTAGCCTTTTAAAGACTACAATGACTTGCCTCCATATTTCAGTCGTTTTAAAATTTGAGTTGGGTATAATGTGCTGTGTGTACACAACTTTGACTAAGAGCAGGATTAGTGTTTATCCAAGAAAGGCCTGGTGATCTTCTTCCGTAAAGATCAAAGCCAAGTAAACGCTATGGAGCAATTCTACTCTGTGGCACGTGGGGTTGCCATGAGTTGGAATCGACTCAGTGGCAACTGGTTTAATTTTGGTAGAAAGGTCATTAAAATAACATGTTGGTTTTTTTTCCCCTTTGGAATCATTCCTTATTTTCTAAATGTCTGAAGTCATCAATCAATCAGTAAAACAGATAAGAATCTAAAGATGTATAAGGCCTATTTCCTCAGAAGGAAGGTTAGGCAATCTACTTCCATAGTGATGCCGCCTCAGCAACCCAAGGAGGAGTCGCTATGAGTCAGATCTGACTGGACGGCAGTGAGTTTTTTTTTTTTTTTTTTTAAAGGCCTATTTACATACAATAATTTTCCAAATAACTGATCCATGCTGTATAAAGTTCTAGGACTGCCATAACAAAGAACCACAAACCAGGAGGCTTAAAACAATTCATTCTATCACATTTCTAGAGGCTAGAAGCCTGGAATCAAGGTGTCATCAGGGCCATGCTCCCTCTAAGGTCTCCAGGAGAGAATCTGTTCCATGCCTTTCTCATAGCTTCTGGTGTTGCCAGCAATCCTTGGCATTTTTTGGCTTGTAGACACATCCCTACAATCTTTGTCTCCACTGTCACATGGAATTCTCTTGTATGCCTGTGTCTCTTTGTCTCCTCTTCTTTTAAGAGCACAAGTCATATTGGATTAGGGCCTACTCTAATGAACTCTGGTTAACTAATTTACGTCTGGAGAAACACACTATTTCCAAATAAGGTCATATTCACAGGTAACAGGGATTAAGACTTCAACTTGTCCTTTTGAGAGACACAAATCAACCTATGTTGTTGTTGTTGTTATGTGCCGTCGAGTCGGCCCCGACTCATAGCGACCCCTCCTTGGGTTTCCGAGGCAGTATCACTACGGAAGTAG
>NW_006921867.1:4212034-4227084 GCF_000298275.1 Orycteropus afer afer
ACCTTCCTTCCGAGGAGTGGCTGGTGGGTTTGAACCGCCAGCCTTCTGGTTAGCAGTCAACTGCTTTTAGCCACTATGCTACCAGAGCTCCTAATCAACCTATAACACATGCTAAATAGAAATGTCTAGTAAAATGGCCTCTGGACAAGCTTTTGAAAACGTTACCTTTTCAAATTTCCTAATTTGGATGACAGCAAAGATACTAATAGTATAATAATATAAGTTTAATTAACTTGTATAATAGAATTAATAGTAGAAATAAAAATGATTGCTCATATTTAATGTGTGCTAAGTGCCTGTCACCATAGCAAGTACGTCACCTGTATTATTTCACCTTTTCCCTTATATTAACACTATGATGCTCCTTTTATCTCCATTTTACCGATAGGAAAATGGAAGCATGATGAAGGAAAGTCACATAGCTTATAAAATGCGTAACTATGTTGTTGTTGTTATGTGCCGTGGACTCAGACCTGACTCATAGTGACCCCTCCTTGGGTTTCCGGAATCACTATGGAAGTAGATTGCCCAACCTCCCTTCCGAGGAGTGGCTGGTGGGTTTGAACCGCCAGCCTTCTAGTTAGTCAAGTACCTTAGGCACTATGCTATCAGAGCTCCTCATATAACTATGTACTTATTATATAATTTCTTTTTTGTTTGCTAGAGGAAAGCTAGATGTTCCTCAGACATCTTTTTTTAAAAAAAATTATTTTTCTACTTATACACAATATTGTTTATACATTTCTAACAACCTCAGTAATGAGAAACAATAAATGATGTCTTTTGGGGAAAAAGCAGTCTTTGAGTCAGGCCTACACATAAAGCATTTGACCTTTATAGGTTTCAACAATCAATCTGAAGGAGCTATTTTTCCTCCATTGGCATCTGCTTACTTGGCTACTCCCCCAACCATCATGCTGGCAGCTTTGTGTCTGCCTCTGGCTTTTCGTCAGTAACTGGCTGGCACTCATCTCTCTGGGCTGTCCTATTATCTTGAAAATTATTTTCCTTGACTCAAATAAGAAGAATGTAATAGAAATTTAGAATTTTCCTGACATTTTTCCAAGGATGTTAAAAATTGGATAAGGTTCTCCAAGAGTAAACTTTGGATCCTAAAGATGTTTTTTTCCTTGTGTTACAGTCAGTATTCAGGAATGAATGCCACCATTTATGGCTAAGAAATAAAAGAAAACTATGCCAAATCCTTAGATGCAGCAATTAGCACTTTTTATTATTTACACTTTTAATCAAAACTTGGTCACATTTCAGGGTGCGTTGTATATAATAAAATATATTTTATGTCTAATATGTTAGAAAATGCTGTCTTGCTTTTGGGAAAAAAAAGCAAGCAAGCATGATATTAAGGCTCTGAAATTATCTACATTATATATTAATATATTTACATTTTAAACCAGCTGTGCATAGGCATCTGCACATAAAATCATATACATATGCATTTTATATAGACACATGCACATTGAAAGGATATCTTCTTATATAGATACAGAGCTTAGGATTTTGTTATCAATATAAGATAGGAACTGCTAAAGCATGAAAATGAAATTAAGCATTCTTCTTCATTCACTTATCACCAGTTTTCAGAATTAGTTGCCCTGTGGGTAGCTTTTGTAATTATATTACACATTTTTCAATTAAATATTGGGAGGTTGAAAATTAAGTGACAATTCTAATGTTTTTGGTGGAAGACCTGAAGCTACATTATTAAAAACCTACTAAAGGAAAGTGGAAGAATATTTCTTTATCCTTGGAGTTAATTATACATGCAGTAGACTGCATAAATGCTAGCAGAAATGGTGATACAAACAGTAGTTAAAAGGTTTCTAGTGTGAAGCAGCCCCTTATGTTAAAAGTAGATTTAAAGTACTACTACCTCCCTTACTCATACAAATTCTAATAGAAAATGATTTATTTTTAATGATTAATAATAATTGAGGTGCTTACCGTACACCTGGCACTAAACTAAGGCTTTCTTATATAACCACACTAAGAAGTAGGTACTTTTATTATCTCCATTTTTGTAGATGGGGAAACTAAGCCATGGAGGATAAATAACTTGTCCACAGTCACACTGCTTGTGTGCCTCTAGAGATCAATTGATGCCATTTCTTTTTTGCTTATGCCACCTGCCTTAACAACACATAATGGATTTCAGACAAGTGTTGAAATAAGATATTTGTATTAGGACTCAGAGCCATCCTTTAGTGTTTTTTTAAATAACTTAAGATTTTCATTATCTGACAGGGAACAGAGAAGGTTTATTTCTGGCCTTAAAATGAAACAAAACAACCCCATCAAAACCAAAAAACAGACCTTTACACAGAAAAGGTGCTTTGACTATAGCTAATGTACACACTGTTTATTCAAATGGCTTAATAAATGGCAGGAAGATTGGGCAATTTCTTCCATATATATACCGCCTCGGAAATCCAAGGAGGGTCACTATGAGTCGGATCTGACTCGACGGCTTTGAGAGTTTGAAGGTCATATCATGCAGCATTCTTTGAAAATGTTATTGCTCTAAATTTATCTCATTCTGAGTAAACACAAAAAGGGAAGATTCTTAATTATTTAGTGAATAAAATAAATATAACCATGTAATGAAATTCAAATCGTAACGGTGACTAATCAAAATAGACTTTTTGAAATTGAAATTTTTATCGAGAAAATTCTAAATAGGTGTGCATTAGTAAGAAAAAAAATACAAAGAGATCCTGTGCACCCCTTCTTCAGTTCCCCTAGTGGTAATGTTTTGCAAAACTGTAGTACAATATCACAATAGGATATCACTATTGATAGGATCCACCAATCTAACTCAGAATTCCCCAGTACTCATTTGTGTGTGTGTGTGTGTGTGTGTGTGTGTTTACTCCTATATAATTTGATCATATACATAGTTACCTCTGGATGGGGGACAGAGAATCACTTGTGCTGGTGGTGTGAGACTACCCTGATCTCAGGGGTACTGCCTTTGGATCTGTAGGAGGTATATGACTATCTCGCCACTTTCTACTGTTTAGTTGGGTTTGGGAAATGCTGGGTCTGGACCACCTTCTGTTGGGTGGGACTGCCAGCTAGTGAACTTTTCTGTCAGTGGTCTTCTTACCATCTTTCTGATTCCCTTATAGTTAGTTCTGGCATTTTCATTAGTGTTCATTGTTGTACTTAGTGAGGAGGATAAGGAAGAACAGATGTCTGTTATTTTATCCTAACTAGAAGCCTCCAAATTGTCTTTTTTCCTGAGAAAAGTGTCTTCTTTAATTATGCATGATGTAAATATGCTCAGTAATTTCCCTGCTGCTATATATTTAAGAAATCGTAACACTGCAGATATAAGGACAAGCAGTCTTTAATTTAACAAATACTAAGTTTCTAGAATGTGTCACACAAATGGTAGGTTAGTTAATTGGCCAATATGTTTTTTTCTACCTGGAATGAATAAGGGGTGGCCTATCCTAATTTCCATTAGGTATTTTAATGTGTGGGAAGAACCCACTTTCATATTCTTATATCTGTAAGAAGTGACTATTTCTTTTTAGGTGGCTACTTTAATTATAAAATCAATTATTATTAAAGACATTAATGATTAATGTACAAAGGCCTGGAGTTAAAAAACCAAAAGGGAAGAAGATGCTCGGAATTTCTCAAGCTGAAAGAACTGAAAAAATTTAAGCTTCAGGCTGCAATATCGAAGCATTGTATGAGCAAAATTTTGAAAGACACAGGATACATCAAAAGAAGATGGAAGGAATACACAGGATCACTGTAACAAAATGAATTGGTCAGTGTTCAACTATTTCGTGAGGTAGCATGTGATCAAAAACTGATGGCATTGAAGGAAGAAATCTAAGCTTCACTGAAGGCACTAGTGGAAAACAAGACTCCAGGAATTAATGGAATACTACTTGAAATGTTTCGAAAAATGGATGCAACACTGGAAGCACTCACTCATCTATCTATGCCAAGAAATTTGGAAGACAGCTAGCTGGCCAACCAACTGGAAGAGAATCTTTTTGTGCCCATTCCAAAGAAAGGTGATCCAACAGAATGTAGGCATTATCAAACAATATCATTAACATCAGATACAAGTAAAATTTTGCTGACAATAATTCAAAAATGGTTGCAACACTACATTGACAGGGAACTGCCAGAAATTCAAGCCAGGTTAAGAGGAAGACTTGGAACAGTGGATAGCATTGCTGATGTCAGGTAATATTGGTGGAAAGCAAAGAATCCCAGGAAGATGTTTACCTGTGTTTTATTGACTATGCAAAGACATTCTACTTGTGGATCATGACAAATTAGGGATAAAATTGTGAGGAATGGGAATTCCAGAACACTTCATTGAGATCACGTTGAACGTGTTTATAGAACAAGACACAGTCATTCAAACAGAATAAAAGTTTACTTATTTATAAGGGAGCTCTGGTGGCATAGTGCCTAAGGCATTTGACTGCTAATCAGAAAGCTGGCAGTTCAAACCCACCAGCCACTCCTCAGAAGAAAGATGGGGCAATCTAATTTCGTAGTGATACTGCCTCGGAAACCCAAAGAGGGGTCACTATGAGTTGGATCCAACTCAGTGGCAGTGAGTAAGTGAGTGACTGAGTGTGGATGGTTTAAAATCAGCAAAGGTGTTTGCCAAGGATGTATCTTGTCACCATACGCATTCATTCTGTATGATGAGCAAATAAAATCCAAGGTACTGAATTATATGAAGAAGAATATGGCATCAGGATTGGAGGAAGACTCAATAACAACCTGTGATATTCAGATGACGCAACTTTGCTTGTAGAAAGAGAAGAGGACTTGAAGCACTTACTGACAAGGATCAAAGACTCTAGTCTTCAACATAGATTACACCTCAACATAAAGAAAACAAAAACCCTCACAACTGGATCAATAAGAAACATCACAATAAATGGAGAAAAGATGAAAGTTGTCAAGTATTTCATTTTACTTGGGTCCACAGTCAATGCCATGGAAGCAGCAGTCGAGGAATCAAATGATGTATTGCACTGGGCAAATCTGCTTCAAAAGACCTCTTCAAAGTGTAAAAAGCAGATGTCACTTTGAGAACTAAGGTGCTCCTGACCCAAGTTATGGCATTTTCAATCACTTCATATTCATGTGAAAGCTAAACAATGAATAAGGAAGACCAATGAACAATTGATGCGTTTGATTTATGATGTTGGTGAAGAATGTATTAAGTAGAACATAAACTGCCAGAAGAATGAACAAACCTGTGTTGGAAAAAGTACAGCAGAATACTTATTGGAAGTGAGGATGGCAGGACTTCATCTTCCATACTTTGGGCATGTTTTCAGAAGGGACCAGTCCCTGAAGAAGGACATCATGATTTGTAAAGTAGAGGATCAATGAAAAAGAGGAAGACTCTCCATGAGATGGATTGTCACAGTTGTTGAAACAATGGGCTCAAACATGGCAACAATTATGATAATGGCTCAGGACCAGGCAGTGTTTTGCTCTATTGTACATAGGGTCACTATGGGTTGGAATCAACTTGACAGCATCTAAAATAACCATATGACTATGACTGAATTATGTAAAATTGAAATTTCCCCTATATCATTGAAATGATAATGTTAACCTTAGCTTGGAAGAAGACTAAGTGAGCAATTTTCAGTAGATTTTAATATTATAATTAAAAAACAGTAGAGAAATAAGATGGATGGCACTAAGTACATGAGACAGAGAAATGACAGAAACAGGGGTTTATGTTGAGAAATAACAATAAGTTTGAATTAACAAACTATAGAAGATATTAAAAATCAGAATAGTTTAATGTATGTACAGTTCAGCGTTGGGGCCTTCCTTACCTCTTGCTTCAAGTATCCTCTACTGCCTTATCCTGTCATGCACTCGTGTCAAGAAAGCAGAAGTGAACTATCTAATTTGATTTGAGAAGGAGGAGTTAAGCATGTGTGTCTCAGGACCTTTTATTTTGGGGCTCTGTCTCCATGATGTAAATTACAGAGGGGTGCCTCACTTGAGAGCAGGTCTGCTGTTACTTAATGATATTGGTGACAGTCACTAGGCAATATATTACCAAGTACTTCTCAGAAGGAAGGTTGGGCAATTTACTTCTGTAGTGATACTGCCTTGGGAACCCAAGGAGGGGTCACTATGAGTCGGATCTGACTCGACGGCAATGTGTTGTTTGTGTACACTTGGCAAGAAGACTTTAAACCATGCTCACTGATAGTGGTTTTATCATTAATAATGGAGATATTTTCAGTTCAATCTCTCTGACCCCTATATCTATGTTTTAACTGATTATGAACCTTGATGGGGAAAATAGAGTAGTTATTTATTAGTCTTCAAACCTCATCTATCATTAGGATGAAGACATGGTCAATTTTAAATGGAAAAGAGATGGATAAGATAATGATTAGGAAAATGTATTTGCTTTCATTATGAAAAATGACTTTGGAATGGGCTGGAGATGAGGATTAGGGAAATCATTTCGGAAGCCACTTTAGTAGTCAGGTAGGGACTGCGCTGGACAATGAGAGTGGGGATGGTAAATTGGAGACATTTAAGGGAAGAAGCAATTTTGTATGAGTTCCAATGCTACTTATAAATAAAATGTCTATATTTTCTATCTTATTATACTTTATACACCTTCCTTTAATTCCCTGAACTCCATTTTCAAAATGACACCTGGAATAAATGTTTTAACAAAATTTGACTCTTGTCTACAAGTTCAATAGCTGTTTATTGCTGTAATGTTAATGATTAAATACTTAAGTCAATTTGCATGCCTACAGGACTTCCCTGTCTGATTTTCTACCATCTTCTTTTATCTCTTAATTCAGTGGTTCTGACCTTCTTTTGAAACACTGGACTGGTATCAGGTGGTGCAAGTCATTTGTGCTAGACTTGTTGTTGTTATGTGCCGTCGAGTCGGACCGACTCATAGCGACCCCTCCTTGGGTTTCCGAGGTAGTATCACTACGGAAGTAGATTGCCCATCTTCCTTCCGAGGAGTGGCTGATGGATTTGAACCGCCAGCCCTCTGGTTAGCAGTCAAGTGTCTTAGCCACTATGCTACCAGAGCTCCTAGACTAGTAACCTAAGAGTTGACAGTTCGAACCCACCCATCAACACTGTAAAAGAAAGGCCTGGTGACCTGCTTCCATAAAGATTACAGGCAGGAAAACCCTATGGAACAGTTGTACTCTGGAAAACATGCCGTCGGGTCATGAGATAGAATCAACCAGAAGGCAAATAGTTTTTTGTCTTTTTGTATTTATCTTCAGACTGCAGCCTTCCTCAGTGGCTTCTGAAGAGCCCTCCCCACACTCAATCACAGTGTGAGATCACTTTTTCCATTAGAAATCATCAGAGTATCCTGTGTTCTCATTGACAACAATCAGTGCAATTGGAGTGTATTACTGTCAACAAAAGGTGTGGAACTTCTATGAGGCGTCTTACTCCAGAGCTTTGAAGTTGAATTTACTCTCCTCTGCTTCCTTTAAAAACCAGATCCCCTCTTTATCTTCCAGTATTTCCACAGATAATCCCATCTTCTGCTTGTTTTCCAAGCTTGTTACGATTATATTCTTTTAAAAAAACTTTCTGTGATTTCATGGAAACTTTGGATGAAAAGGTAAAAAAATATATGTGCCTAATTGGTTACCTTGAACACCCTGCCCAGCCCCCACCAAAAAAAAAGATTTTAAAAAATAACCTTGACTAGACAATAAGAGTAAATTTTTATCACTTAGCATGAGAAATGCTGTGGTAACACCACTGGGTAATGTTAAACAAATTAGGTTTCACGAACATAGATAAATGATGCTTTAGCTGCTCTCTGGGATAACATCTAAGCCCAGAATATAGGTGGCTTGTACATCCAACTTCTGATTTAGCTTCACAGCTCATTTCGTTACTTTATTTAACAAAGCCAACTCCACCAAGGAAAAGGAGACAAGAAGATTTCTATTAGCAATTCATAAAGATGGAGGTGATTATAAACCCACTATGTAGGAGTTTTATGTAGGAGTTGTAACTCATATACTAGTAACTGTGGTTGTGTACAAAATTAAGAATCATTCCCTATGAAGATATAAATTATAAAGACTTTGTTTAGCTTAGTGGTGTTTGTCCACTCTAAAATTTCCTCTCTATGAAAAAATAACCCTCTAAATGTAGTCTGGTATTGTGCCTGGTGTTGAACTTCTCTCCATGAAATGATATCCAAAACACTGACTCTCTTGTTCATAGTTACAATAATTCTCCATGTGCTCTGTATTTGTGAGTTATCAGTAGAAGCACTTAAAGGGAGCTCTGGTGGCGTAGTGCCTAAGGCATGTGACTGCTAACCAGAAGGCTGCCGGTTCAAACCCACCATCCACTCCTCAGAAGGAAGGTTGGACAATCTACTTCCGTAGTGATACTGCCTGGGAAACCCAAGGAAGGGTCTCTATGAGTCAGGTCCAACTCAACAGCTGTGACAATAATTCTTCATGTGCTCTGCATTTGTGGGTCATCAGTGGAAAGCACTTAGGTGGTCAAAATTGAGTATCTTGAAACAAAGTACATACAGTTGTTTCCAATATCTTGTAGAGAATACTGTACAGAGGGCTTGTCACTTTCAGGACACTGCATGAGCTTCTTCCTTGAAATTTCTGAAGATAAAGACAAGGACAGCACTGAAAAATATTTAAAATGATATAAATCAGAAAAGATAAAGAAGTTCTCTTGGAGGATGTTTCTAAACAAAGCAGCTATGGAATAAAGGTGGGGATACATCCTTTCCTGCCCCTTTGCCCAGCAAACTGGCACTGCAGGACCTACACTGGCCCGAAAGTTCTTCAAACCTAATTGTGCTCCTGCTTTGTAGCAGACTGCCCAGTCTGTGAACACCATGGGATTTGGCCCTTTGGAGACTTTTCTTTTAAAGGCATTTGTCCTGTTTGTCCAGGTTTTACCCAGTAAAGGTCAGTAACTGATAATAGTTCTGTCAACATTTCCATACCTGACACCAGAATAAATCCCTTGTTAGGAGAAAGTTCCTTATTTGCTCAAAATTTTATTTCTAGTTTCACTTTGTATTTTGAGGATTTTTTAAAAAAGGTTTTTCAGTAATGTTGTAATAATGCATTTTCTTTTGGTTTTTGATCCTGAACTGACAACATAATGGTGAATAAAGCAGCTAGATTTTTGTTCACTGTTGTGTTCAGTGGATAAAAAGCTAATCAGCTGTTACTTGTTTTGTCCCAGTTGATATTCTTTTCCCTCAGTCTCTGCCCATACTGACATACACTGATTTTGTTTCAAATTACCCTGGATTGGAATCAGTCTTCATTTGGTCTCTAATTGTGAAGGACAATCCAGCAGTGGTCTGGTGTTGTAGATATAGCTGATCCATCTTTCTTGGAACCAAATTGGGCGAAGTCCCAGAGCAGAAACTTGAGGGGATCAAAAAACAAAACAAAACAAAACAAAAAAAAAACTCACTGCCGTAGAGTCGGATCCCACTCAGAGTGACCTCTCCTTGTGTTTCCGAGGCAGTATCAGTACAGAGTAGATTGCCCAATCTTCTTTCTGAGGAGAGGCTGGTGGGTTTGAACCTCCAGCCTTCTGGTTAGCAACAAATGCCTTAGGCACTACACCACCAGAGCTCCCACTTGAGGGGATAAGAGCATTTAAATATAAAAGCCATATTTCAATCAATAAGACACACTATCTTAGTCTCTAAATATGTATATGTCATTCTTCATTTTTTTTCCTTCAAATCCTCTTCCTCTATGTACTTTATCGGTTTTCAGCCCTGCATACTATATACTATCAAATATGTTTTAATACTTCCATTACTACTATTTTTAAAGTAAAATCACAGATAATGTAACTTTTTGTTATTGTTATTAGTTGCTGTTGAGTCAATTCCAACTTATCCAACACCATGTGTAACTTACCTAAAATAATTCCCTCATAAAGAATAAGTTAAAAGACAATAATTATGAAATAATAAATATTATGATCACAAGTCATTATTTCTATGTGTAAGTAAGCAGACTACATAATACACACAAATGCCTATGCCTAGACTTACCAGAAATAAAAACCTCCAAGTGCTGACTAATATGGGCATCTTGTATTAAAAATTAAAACACCACGAGCAACATTGCAAACAGTAATGGGATTTTCCCATATGGTTAGCAATTTTTCGTAAGGTTCTGAATAAAAGAAGAAGGATAATTTTATCCTTTGATTTATTTGCATGATAGTTGCACTTATGAAAAATTCAGTGTATGTATAAATGTGAAAAATACTTTGCATTTATATGTAAAATGGAGCAAGGTTCTAAATTCCCATAATTAAAAACAGGTTGTCAACTACTTTTCAAAATCTGTCCCTCCACACAGGACAATTTGTGTTTTCTGTATTCTTCTGAATGCTGATGGATGGCTAGCATCTAGGATCCCTGCCAACTAAAAGTACTCATGCCTCCCAATATCATGACAATCACAAGTGTTTTTACATATTCCTTAAGTGGCCCTAAAGGGTGGTAGCACCTCCAGGTAGGGATTGTATGTTTGTGTGCAAATAACAAAAACTAGACAAAAGTGTTTCACAAAAGATATGATTTTCATTTTCTCGGATGGTGAAATCAGGGGGAAGGTGATCTATACCAAGTAGCTCTTTGATGCCATCAACCTCCCAGTTTCTTTCTGTCTTTTGTTCTTTCTCATATAACATGTTACTCTCCTTTTCATGCTTATCATCTTCTGGTTGCAACACCCCTAACCTCACATTACAGGGCAGGAAGACAAAGAAGCAAGAACAACAAGCTTGTGGACCTATGTCACGATAAGAAAACTTGCCCAGGAATCCCCAGGAGTCTTTTTCTCACATGTCACAAGGTCACTGCTAGCTGCCAGGGTAATATATTGACCTAATATTAGCAATACGCATATCTCCTATCTTCCATCTATCTTATGGCATGCAAGTAAAGATGTTACCTGATTTACCAAATGGTAACATTTTATGAGAAGTTGACACAAAATTAGTAGGAATTGTTTTCTCAGAGGACAGGAATATGCTAAAATAAGAGGATAGGTTAAGATAAAATGAAGTATCTCTTTCAGAACCCTACATTTTGACCACAAAGAGCTATTTCACAATCTTCTTCTTGGTGGCAAACAATGAAGGAAACGATTGCTTACCATCTGCACATTAAAACCTGTTGAATCACTGGAGATTTGGGAAGGCTGCCTCTGTTTGTTTGCAAACCTCAGATTTTTTTTTTTTTTTAAAAAAGACACAAGGTTTATTTTAACACTAAAATGAAACAAAAACAAATAAATCCAGAATGAGCTGTTTCCAAAAAACCAAAGCACAACAAAAAGAGCTGTAAACGTCTTCAGATGACTTTAAGAGAGAAAAATAAGCGTTTTGCAGAAATGGAGATATCCCAGGGATGTATTTTTTTATAACACGTTTATTGAGATATAATTAAAATACTATAAAATTCACCTTGTTAAAGTATACAATTCAGTGGGTTTTAGTATATTCACTATTATCACCATTATCTAATTTTAGAACATTTTTGTCATCCCCCAAAAAACCTGTGCCCATTAGCTGTCACTCCTTACCCCTCTTCCCCTAGCCTCTGGAAATAACTAACCTGTCTCTGAACTGACCTATTCCAGACAATTCATATAAATGGAATCACACAATATGTGACCTTTTGTGACTGGCTTCCTTCAATAGCATAATTATTTTAAGGTCCATCCATGATAGATAGAATGTACCAGTACCTCAGTCCTTTCAATTCCTAAATAATATTCCATTATATGGACTCGTGAATGTGAGAGCTGGACAATGAATAAGGAAGACTGAAGAAGAGTTGATGCTTTTGAGTTGTGGTGTTGTTGAAGAATGCTGAAAGTACCGTGGACTGCTAAAAGAACTAACAAATCTGTCCTGGAAGAAGTGCAGCCAGAATGCTCCTTGGAAGCGAGAATGGCCAGACTTCGTCTCACCTACTTTGGTCATGTTGTCAGAAGGGACCATTCCCTAGAGAAGGATATCATGCTTGGTTAAGTGGACAGTCAACGAAAAAGGGGAAGGCCCTCAATCAGATGTATTGACACAGTGGCTGCAACGACGGGCTCAGGTATAGCAGAGATGGTGAGGCTGGCGCAGGACTGACGGGGCAGTGTTTCATTCTATTGTGCGTTAGGTCATTATGAGTTGGAGACGACTCAACAGCATCTAGCAACATCAACAACAACATATGTACAACTAATTTCGTTTGTCCATTAATCAATTGCTGGACATTTGGGTAGTTAACACTTTTGACTCCAGGAAACTTTTTGTATATCACAAATGGCCACATGTATCTTAATCTTGATAACATGATCAGAATAAAATTTATCATTATTCTAGTGACCATGCATTTTTTATCAAGGGACAAAAATAAAAAAGCGAGTTGAATTATTTTCATTAAGAAAACATTTTTGGGAACATAACAACAACAACAACATATTTTTAATTGTTAGGGATTATACAGACATTGAGAAGGATGTTTTACTTACTTTTGCTGTGTAACAAATCCCCCAAAATGTAGCTGCTTAAAGCAATCATTTCATTATGCTCATGGATTCTGTGGCTCAGGAAAAAACAGGACATAGTGAACGGGACTTGTTTCTTTTCTATAAAATCTGGTATCTCAGCTGAGAGATCTTCTTAAAGGCTTGAATGAGTTCACTCAATGGCCAAGGGCTGGAATCCTGAATGCCTACACATGTCCTACTATATGGTTTGACTTCTCCCTAGTATGGTGACCTCAGGGGAGTCAGAGTTACTACATAGTAGCTCAGAGTTTCAAACAGCAGTGTTTCAGCAAACCAATTAGTAGTAATATTTTATGACCCAATGTTGGAAGTCACAGACCATCACTTTTGCTTTCCTTTATTGGTTGTGGCAGTCACAAGCCCACACAGATTCAAGGGAAAGGGACAGAGATCCTACCTCTTAATGACAAAGAGGGTCAGACATTTGGGACCACATTTTAAAACCATCATTCCAAAAAGCATTTGTTTTATGCTTGTAGTTTTCACCTTCAAAGTATATAATCAGAAATTATATGATCTATATTAAATTTATATGTAAATATACCACCAGAGCTCCTATATAATATATATGAATAAAAATTCTGTGCATACATTCAAATCTATAATAAATTAAAAATCAGAAAAATGCAATTGCATTAATTTACCAGCTTGCCAAAGGAGATATATATCTATCAAAATCAATAAGAGAAGAGAAAAATATCCAGAAACCAAATAAAGGTGGTAGTGAAAAGAATTTTGACAGAAACTTGGCTCAATGAGAGTTACTGAAGTTGAGCCAAAACATTTTGTGCCAAGGTTTTGAGAACCCAAAATGAAAAAGAACCTATATAGCTTTTATTATCAAATGATGAAAAAGCAATCAAATCTCCACAAGATGAGCTCTGGTCTTTCACAGAATTCCATATGTCACTTATGTCATGTGGCCAAGTATTTAAACCACTTATTTAAATATTTTATCCCATCAAATAGTTTTTTTTTTTTTTTTGAAATGAATTCCTGGTGGGCTAGAATGTTGGCTTTCCTGTTTTTTACTGATCAAAGAATGCAGCACAGTCTTGCACCGAACAAAAACTAATACCTGATCTTTAATATAGTCAAATACTGGAAAGAAAGTAAATATAGACAAGAAAATGATTGCCTCTGTGAAGATCTAGAAGTGACAAAACTATTTCAGTAATAATTTCAAACAAACAGATTAAACACACAAAAAAAATTCATTTATTTTTAGCATGTCAAGTTCTACCTGATTTCATGTGCTTGTAGTGTGCCATCAAGTCGGCCCTGACTCATAGCGACCCCTCCTTGGGTTTCCGAGGCGGTATGGAAGTAGATTGCCCAACCTTCCTTCCAAGGAGTGACTGGTGGGTTTGAACTGCTAGCCTTCTGGTTAACAGTCAAGTGCCTTACGCACTACGCTACCAGAATTCCCTCCATGTGCTTAAGATATATTAATATTTTCACTTTGAAGACTAAACAAAGAATAGGAAATTCCCTCTTGTGAATGTCTTATTTAGAGTTCATTGAGTTTCATTATTTAGTATGCTATTGAGAGGCAGCATGGATTTGAGACTCCCCATTATTCCCATTTTAACATTACATTATGTAGGAACTTACTTTTCTAAATGCTTACCTTGTTCTTCAGGAAATTGTGGTGGGCATCTCATGGGGAAATTATATTGAAAGTGAGGATAGCAGTATATAATTCATGCGTTTGTGGTAAGAACGAAATAATATTTATTGAGATATTTTATGTACCAAAATACTATCTAGTTGAAAAGTTTTCTGATTCCACTAACTTTATATTGAATTATTGGAATAGGCTCTTCTAGGCATTCATTGAGACAATAATGCTGATTTATTACTTACTTAATTAATCCCAGTTTTGGTTTTCAATAAAAATGTTCATTGTTACATCGCGCTGAACATTTGGCCTCCATCTGCCAAGAACCACCGTTCTTTGTTAAAAATCCCATTTGATTTTGATGTTATTGATGCTTTCAACAAAGAATACTCTTAAAGATTATTTTTGGAATACACAGTGTCAGATGATGTCATTTTAAAAAATAATATGACTAAGAATGAACATTGAAATCAGAAGCATCTCACCTGGTTATAGTCAAGAATGAATGTCATTTTTACAGCCAAAGGAATGACTGGGTTTTCTTCGGGAATCAAATATACTGTAGCAGCAGTGATCTAAGAAAGTAGGACATCGGATTGTTTCTCGTTAACTTGAATGCTGTCATGACTCCAATAAGAAAATGTTTCTGACATGCATATATTCAGTAGCATATGTACACACATACACAAACACACAAGTGCACATATTTTTTATTTCTTTAAAATAAGCTTTTTTTAATTGTAATATCCCTGACAATCTTAGCCCTTGAATAAAAAGAATTGATAAAAAATGAATAACACCAA
>NW_006921867.1:4227644-4228526 GCF_000298275.1 Orycteropus afer afer
GAAGTAGGAAGAGAGCTGTTACATTGTGGGGAATTGCAGTCAATGTCATGAGACAAAATGTGTATGAACTGCTGTATGGAAAATGAATTTGCTCTATTAACTTTCACCCAAATCACAACAAAAATTAAAAAAATTCATTAAAATGTGCAAAATAATTAGATTAGCAAAAATTAGTAGCAGTCAACTGACACAAAATAAAATACAATTGGCTAAGAAACTTGCAATTCAAGAAATTAAAATTAAGTCATTTCTCACCTATCAGATTGACAAAGATGAAATGTTTGATAATGCTCAATGTGGGCAAGAATATGAGGATAAAAGATAAGAGACTGGTTTGGCATTAATGGGCCCAGGTTTTTAAGGACAATTTGATGTTGTATTTTAAAATTAAAAGTATTAATACATTTTTACATAGCAATTCTACTTCAAGGAATTTGTGCTTCATCTATATTTGCCCAAGGGTAAAAGTAAAGATGTGTGTAGATGTTTACTGTACCTGGTTAATAATAAAATAAATATGTAGGTAGATATGTCATCTAAACTGCCATGCTTAGATGGTAGTCCTTGTCATGGACTTTTGTCCTAAAAGTTTAAAAGAGAGTGATGAATTTATATAAGCAAACACTGAAATGTGGTCAGTATGTAGTATTAATTCCTTAAAAATTAGACTATTCATATGTGTTTACACACACAACTGTTCTCTTTGTATTTTTTTTTTTAAAAACTATCCATAGATAAATATATGTGTAAAGAAGCACAGAACATACTTGTTTGGTCTCGTGTCAACCATTTTATATTTATGTATAGGAAGTGATACTTAGTAGCATTAGCAGGTGGAAGAAGTTTCCTTTTTTAATTTGTATGTACCACTTACATAACAAA
>NW_006921867.1:4228626-4243348 GCF_000298275.1 Orycteropus afer afer
GCATTTGACTGCTAACGAGAAGGTTGGAGGTTTAAAATCACCAGCCACTCCATGGAAGGGAGATAGGGCAATCTGCCCTAGTAAAGATTTTCTGCCTCCCAAATCCAGTGGGGGTCGCTGTGAGTGGGAATCAACTTGATGGTAGTGAGTTTGGTTTAAATGTATATGTATATGTGTTTGTGTATGTGTGTGTGTGTGTGTATACACACCATTATAATGTTTTTTTTAATAAAATGGCTACAGAGCATAGTGACTATGTTTTCCTCAGTAGAAAAGGAATTATTCTTGAAGAGTTGTGCACTTATATTTTTATGCATTTATTTATATATTTATTTGTCTTTGAAGCTGATGAAAAATATCTTGGGGATTCTCCAGCTGTTAGGGATGTCCCAACAGTATTGACTTCTCGGGCTCAAGCAATTTGATCCTCTCAAAACTCAAATTGGGAGTGAAAACTCTCTTTTCTCCCTTATTTCCTTTCACCAAAAATAGCTATCTCATTTTAAAAACAACTGGAAGGTAACTGAAAACTTTCAGTGGTGCTAAATCACTGTCAGAGGAGAAAAATAAAAATGTTTTAAAATTAGAACTACCTCAAGGAAAGCCATTGAATTCTGACTTGCAAAAGCTGATTCTGAAACAATGGTGACTATGATCATTAGCGGCAATGCATGCATTCAATTATTCATTCAACAAACAGATATTTCATGAGCACATATTGAGTTCCAGGGACTATAAGACATGCTTAAAACACAAAGAACAAAAACACAGTCCATCTTCTCAAGGAAATGATAACCTTAAGACACGTGGATTTGTAAATAAATAACTGTACTCTCAAGAAGCATGAGGAATCATAAAGTCCCTGGGTGGTGCAGATGGTCTGCACTGGGTTAGTAACCCCAAGGTGGCTTGTTTGAACCCACTCAGTGGCACCAGGGAAGACCCACACCTGGTGAGCAGCCTCTGTAAAGACTACAGCTAACCTGGCTCCAGAAGCTACAGAGTCTTCCAAAATGAGTAGATAAACCAACAAATATCTCCAGAAGTACGAAGAAATCAGACAACAGTAAGTTGTGGAAGGTGTAGTCCTGAAAAAAGAAGGAAAACGTCAGAGCCAACTGGGCAAATAAAGACAGGTCTCACCTAGCACTGTCTTGAAGGATGTATACAAGTATGTTGTTGTTATATGTGCCATCGAGTCAGACCTGACTCCTAATGACCCCTCCTTGGGTTTCTGAGGTGGTATCACTACGGAAGTAGGTTGCCCAACCTTCCTTCCAAGGAGAGGCTGGTGGGTTTGAACCACCAGCCTTCTGGTTAGCAGTCAAGTGCCTTAGACACTATGCTACCAGAGCTCCTAGAAGTACCCAAATAATTTAAATTGTCATGCTTCCTGTCCAACACAGGTTGCATGTTCAACTTTCTTTCTAAAAGAAGGGGGAAGATGAGACATTGGGCAGAAAAAGCAGAAAAAAGTGTAATGGACAGAAGATGGAATGTAGGGTACTTGTTGAATTCAGCAGACACTGCCCATATCCCCTGGGCATTCTCATTCTGCTTGACAGTTTTCTACTATACACCAGTGTTTTCTCTGACGGTTTTAGCCCTCATGGTTAAGGCTAGACAGGTACGCTTTTGTAAATGACAGATGAAAACTGGATGATTCACATCCCAGTTTCATTGTCCTTCCAATGTGATAAATGTAAAGCATGTCTACACCATCTCCCAGAGATCCCCAGTGGCAATGGGTCCCAGTTGCCCTTAGTTGTAGCTTGATCACTAATGTGCCCTGCATTGGCGAGGTTCTCTATCTCACTTCTCCATTGGTGCTTCCTGGACTCACTTCTCCATTGGTGCTTCCTGGACTCACCTCTACCCCAACCCTTTAGCCAAAGTAGTATTCGGCTTATGATGTTCAGATCAGTAGGCTGAATTTTAATTTAGAACAACGTTAGACTTACTCCTTGAAATTATGTTTTGTGCAGCTCCTTAAGTTTGATGTACTTTTAGTAGAAAACTGCTTCTACTAAAATTTCTGTCTCAGGTCTGATCCTGGGGGATCCCAACTTTAGACACTGGGCAATCCACTGCCTGGGAGGGATGATATTGGAGACTAAAAGACCATCGCATCTCTGACATGAGAAACAGATGGAGAGCAGTACCAGATAGTGAATATACACTTTCTTTGTCCTTAGCGGTTTTGATCAATAAAGATCCTGCCCAGCCTTGGCCCGAAGAGCTCATGAATGGTGTAATAATCCAGACCACCTGTGGCATTAAAAGCCTGAGTAATAACAGGTTGCATTGGCTTTGTTGTTGTTGTTAATTGTCATCAAGTCCATTCAGACTCATGATGACCCCTTATGTGCACAGTAGAAGTCCCACAGAGTTTTGAAGGCTGTGACCTTTTGGAAGCAGATTGCCAGGCCTGTCTTCCCAGATGCCTCTGGGTGGGTTTGAACTGCCAGCCTTTTGGCTAATACTTGAGAACTACTTATGTGCACCACCCAGGGACTCTGTATTGGCTTTACTGCTTGAATTTGCTGGCTTGTTAGCCTCCTTAAGTGCATATGCGAGATCGTGGTCCCTCTTCAGTATTTCCCACTTAATCTGCATCATTGTCCTTATAGGATGTCACTCAAGCGCTCTCAAGTTTGAGCTGTTACTCACCTCCCATAACTCCTCTGTTGGGTGTTTCTTCCAGGGCCTTTCGTAATTTTATCATCTACACTGTTGACAGTCTACTCTAGCAGATGTTTGCCTCCATAGTTGTTGTAGCTGCTGTACCCTGGGCCACTGTTAACTGCCTCATTGCTGCTATTTCATGTGCCACATGGTGCTTTCAATGTGCATGAAGCCAAAGCTGCTCAGTTTATATCCATGAAATGGGATGGAGAATCTCCCCATCTTTAATGTTATACTATTTGATGAGGGAGCCACAACACAGTTGCTGATCCCCATACAGTCACTGTTTTGATGAAACAGATCATTCAAAGTTAAACATAAATCTATCTCAGGGAACACATCAAGGTGTTCTGGGGACTCCCTCTCTACCCCAACCCTTTAGCCAAAGTAGTATTTGGCTTATGATGTCCAGATCAGTAGGCTGAATTTTAATTTAGAACAACGTTAGACTTACTCCTTGAAATTATGTTTTGTGCAGCTCCTTAAGTTTGATGTACATGAATGATCAATAGTTATCTAATCATGGAGAATTTTAATGTAATTCATTTTGTGTTTATAGTTAGATCCCTATATAAATTAGATGTAAATGAATACTAAAAGGTAAAGATAGTGTCTGACTCCACACACGAAGTACAGCTGAACCTTCCCTTTGTACAAACCAGTACCCAATCTACCCTGCATCTTAAATATTTTAAGTGTGATTCAATGTCAGTTTTGTTATAGAAGTATACCAAAATGCACTGCCATCGAATCGGATCTGACTCATAATGACTCTCCTTGGGTTTCTGAAGCAGTATCTCTACGGAAGTAGATTGCCCAGTCTTCCTTCCAAGGAGTGGCTGGTGTGTTTGAACCACCAGCCTTCTGGTTAGCAGTCAAGTGCCTTAGGCACTATGCCACCAGAGCTCCTTATAACTGTTATTTATGCTTACATGTTTTCCAGAAAGCTAAAAACTACTAATGTATTATATTGGCTTCCTGATTACTTGACTGAAGTTTAAAAAAAAATAAAAAAATCTCAAAACTTTCTTTGGGGCCTGGACAAACTATAATGATCTAAGTATATAGTTACTTTGATGCCAAGATGAGAAAAAGAATGGAAAAGTTAAGATTCCTAGGGTGCCTTATGGGAGCTCTGGTGGCATAGTGCCTAAGGCATTTGACTGCTTACCAGAAGGCTGGAGGTTCAAACCCACCAGCCACTCCTCAGAAGGAAGACTGGGCAATCTACTTCCGTAGAGATACTGCCTCAGAAACCCAAGGAGGGGTCACTATGAGTTGAAATCTACTTGAAGGCAGTAAGGTTTTTTTTTTTTTCTTTCTTTCTTTTAAAGGGTTTAAGAGTGACTTCTATCTTGTCATTAATGACTTACAGGTGCACAAAGACCAGATTTTGAAGACATGTTTTCTTATGAAGAATTTCAAATACCCACAAAAGTAAAAAAAATACTGTAACAAATCCCATTTTTCCATCACCTGCCTCTAACAATTATCATGACAATCTTGTTTCCTCTGTACACACATACACTTTTCTAATGGTTTCAAAGTAAATTCCATAAAATATATAATTTCTTCCTTAAACATTTCAGTTTGTAAAATATAAATGTAAGTACAATGACACTGTGACATCCTGATTCAACTCTATTAAATATCAACCTTAAATTGTCCCTTCCTTCTTTTCTTCCTCTCCCTCTCTCTACCATCTCCTTCTTTTCGTTCTTCCCTTTTCCTTTCTGCTGTTGTTCAAGAAACAAAACCTTTGGTCTGGATTTTGTTGATTACATCCCCATGATTTTATTTAACGTGTTTTACTGTCACCTGCATTTCCTATAAATTGCCAGTTAGATCTAGAGAATTGATCATATTCATGTTCCTTTTTTGTTCTGTGAAGATGACTTAGATAGCTTTGTGGTCGTTCATCAAAAGGTTCATAATGTTTGGCTGTCCTGGTTTTTTCTGTGATAGTAGCAGGCATTAATGATCATTTTCTTGCTAAATTAATTTTTATGGGCTACAAAATAGTGATATTTTATCCTTCTGTCTTCATGTATTAGCTGGAGTACTTCCGTAAAGAGAACATCTCTTCATCAAATATTTAGTTATTTTATGATAATAGTTCACATAGGAAAAGCGAAAAATTACTTGAGTTTCTTTACTCAAAATTATGACTTGGTTACCTAATCGCCTCCAAAAGTTACCAATGATTCTATCAATCTGTGAACCCATGCTTGTCGTGGCATTTCCATGAACTCACGCATTTAAATATGCATAAATAAAATTGCTGTGTCTCAATCCTTTGCTGTTATGTGCCATCGAGTCAGGCCGACTCATAATGACCCCTCCTTGGTTTTCCGAGGCGCTATCACTACGGAAGTAGATTGCTGAACCTTCCTTCCGATGAGTGGCTGGTGGATTTGAACCGCCAGCCTTCTGGTTAGCAGTCAAGTGCCTTAGGCACTATGCTACCAGAGCGCCTAGATTATGCCTCCTGTCCAACACAGGTTGCATGTTCAACTTTCTTGCTAAGAGAAGGGGGAAGATGAGACATTGGGCATTTTATGGATTCTCATATTGTCCTACTTCATACAGTGCGAACCTTTTCACATTGGCTCCTGAATCTTTCTGATATGACACTAATCAACTTTAATGGACCACATAGAACATTGGTTGGAGACCACTATTTGACATTCCTGAGATATGGTTCTAAGTTTTCTTTCTAAATTATTTGTTCATTCAATAATTGTCTTTTGTTGTTGTTGTTGTTATTTGCCGTCGAGTCGGCCCCGACTCATAGTGACCCCTCCTTGGGTTTCCGAGGCAGTATCACTACGGAAGTAGGATTGTCCAACCTTCCTTCCGAGGAGTGGCTGGTGGGTTTGAACCGCCAGCCTTCTGGTTAGCAGTCAAGTGCCTTAGCCACTATGCTACCAGAGCTCCCTAATTTTCTTTAGAGACTACCATTTATTGAGAATGGGGAAACAGTGAAGTAGCAAATATTCCTCATTTCTATATTAAGACTAATACAATCAATCCAAAAGAGTAGTCATTGAGAATTTATTATGTGGTTATTGCTTTGGAAGGTGTGTATGCAGAGAAAAAAAAAAAAAGGAGATTACACCTGATCCCAGATCTAAACAAATTTCCAATCTGTGCAGGGACTGAACTGCTGTAAACCTTGGATTTTTGCGGTTGGTATCATCAGCACTTTCACAGTTAATGAATAAACAGATACAAGACAAGTCATCATATGGAACTTTAAAATTTCCTATTGTAATTAAGGTTATACTAATTTATTCATTTCCCTTCAGGGTTGTTGTTGTTTTGTTGCCATTGAGCTAATACTCATTTATGGCCACCTCATGCATTACAGAATAGAACTGCATTCCACAGGGTTTGCTCGCCTGTAATCTTACTGGAAGCACATCACCAGACCTTTACTTTTAAGTAACTTCTGGATGGGTTCAAATCACCAATCTTTAGATTAGTTGTCAAAAACAAACCATTTGTGCCACAGGGACCTTATTTTAGGGCAAATAAGGTTAAATCTTACCCTTTGCAGTCTATTTTCATAATTTATTGTTGCCCTTATTTTTACCCCGACCCATTTCTACATTCTTAAGTTGTTTCACTGATTATTTTTGTCAACTGTCACTTCTGACACAGTTTTAATATGAAACTCAAATTAATACATACACATATGTGTATGTATGTGTAGTGGAATATGTGCTTATGTGAGTATATATGTGTATATATCACGTTATTGGGTTCAATAGAGTGGTATGACTATCACTGGCCTTACAAGTTAAGCTATTTTAACACGTATTTTGGGTAACTGATTCTTCTTACAGCAGAAGGCATTTTCAGAGGTGGTGTACACCAAAGAAAGGCAAATATCACATCAGATGTCACGTTATCACTGTTTTCTTATCTCCTGTCTTACACGGGAGCTCTGGTAGCATAGTGGCTAAGACACTTGCCTGCTAACCAGACGGCTGGTGGTTCAAACCCACCAGCCACTCCTCGGAAGGAAGGTTGGGCAATCCTACTTCCGTAGTGATACTGCCTAGGAAACCCAAGGAGGGGTCGCTATGAGTCGGGGCCGACTCCACGGCACATAACAACAACAACAACAACAACTGTCTTACACTAGTATCCTTCAGGGTATCATATAAAACTTTCATTGATTTTAGTTTATTTTGTCCTCTGCTATTACCTTCCATCCTAACTCAGAGTGGAACTGATGTCCAGGTTTGTACTTTAATACTATTGCCTTCAATCATATCAAGCACAGTAAGTTAATTCTGATTTTTATTAAGCCAGATCAGTTATATCAGTCCATGTTCTGTTTTAATATAAAAATTGCTTTACATTTTTTTTTGCCCTTCATGTATGAGTTGAAATTTAAGTAAATGGATATATGAGTTTATACTACTTTTTCTTAATAGTGTTTTTCTACAAGAAGTCAAGCTCAACTTTCCACTGGGTTAAGACGTTATATTTATGCTTATTATAATGTAGTGATTCTCAAACTTGAATAATATGCAGGCCAGTTTAAAAGGAATAAAAAAATCCTGTGGTCTCCCAATGCTAATTTAAATAATTCTTTTATTGAAAGTTATTTATAAAGCAGAAATACTAAGCAAAGGATGCTTTTTATGGTAAAAGGGCTTATAGACCTGTAACACCACATAATACTTTCAAATTAAATAAAACAGAAATCCAAAACCATAATAAAGCAATAAAATTCCAATGCACAACCTTAATGTGACAGGCAATGTTGTTTTAGGGAAATTAAACAGTCTTTGTAGTATGAACACAATACTGGTTGAAGTGATGCAAGCTCTATTATTTTCAGCATGCATTTTTGTTCCGTATATGTGTGAAGACTCAATTTTCTCACCACTTTTCTCAATTAAAACCTTTGCAAAATATTCATGTATAAACTATGACCATGTTTTGGGTATCAGGTAGTACTATGATTTTTTGTCCTCGGTTCGTATCATAACATGCTGTGCTTATTATCCTACATTTAAAGTCATAACGTATTAAATTTAGGAAACTTATGTTTCAGTCTAAAATGTACTGCTCAATTAAAATTATTACTAAGAAAAAATTTTTCACTTATAACTGGAAAAGGAGTTTTCTAAACGCACAATATGAATACAATTAGGATGACTTCAAGTTACTGTTAAAAGAAGCCAAAGTAATGGCACCCAAAACTCACTACCATCGAGTCAATTTGACTCATAGTAACCCCTCCTTGGGTTTCTAAGGCGGTATCTCTATGGAAGTAGATTGCCTAATCTTTCTTCCGAGGAGTGGCTGGTGCGTTTGAACTGCCAGCCTTTTGGTTAGCAGTCAAATGCCTGAGGCACTCAGGCATGCTTAACAACTGAGGCAATCTTAGACACAAATATATAAGGCCCTGCAAAGTACATGGTAGTACTTGGTGAAAGGTGTACATTCACTATTTAACAAGATGTATTGACCTGTCCCTGAAGAAGGGTATCACACTTGATAAAGTGGAGAGTCAGAGAAAACGGGGAAGACTTTCAATGAGATGGACTGACACAGTGGGTGTGGCAATGGGCTCAAGCATAGAAATGATTGTGAGGATGGCACAGGAGAGGACAGTGTTTTGCTCTGTTGTACACAGGGTCACTGTGAGTTGGAATTGACTTGATGGCACTTAACAATGCTTAGAAAAGAAGAAGCATCTCAAAAGAAGAGCAAATTAAATCCAAAGCAATTGGAATGTAAGAAATAATAAAGATTAGAGTATATACATCAATAAAAATAGAGAAAAATGAGAAGTCAAGAAATCAGATGTCATATGCACTGAGAAAATCTGCTGCAAAAGACCTCTTTAAAGTGTTGGAAAGCAAAGATATCACTTTGAACACTAAGGTGAGACTGACCCAAACTATAGTATTTTCAATTGCCTTATATGCATGTGAAAGTTGGACAATGAATAAGGAAGACCAAGCAAGAGCTGATGCCTTTGAATTGTGGTGTGGGTGAAGAATACTGAGAGTACCATGGACTACCAGAAGAACCAACAAATCATTCCTGGAAGAAGTATAGCCAGAATGCTCCTTGGAAGCAAGAATGGCCAGACTTTGTTTGACCTACTTTGGCCATGTTGTCAGAAGGGACCATTCCCTGGAGAAGGATAGCATGCTTGATAAAATGGAGGGTCAGCAAAAGAAGGGAAGACCCTCAAGGACATGGATTGACACAGTGGTGCAATGATGGGCTCAAACATAGCAATGATTGTGAGGATGGCGCAGGACAGGGCAATGCTTCGTTCTGGTGTACACAAGGTCGCCATGAGTCAGAAGCGACTCAATGGCACGTAATAACATAATAACAACATTGAGCTCCTAGGAGGTAAGCATTGTTCTAAAGTTTTACTTTAACATCATTTTCTAATGCAGTTACATGGACTGCTTGTTAAAAGTAATGCAAAATATTTAATGAATGGCTTAAAAATAACAGTAGAAATAAATATATATTGAGTTAAATAGAATGAGTGAATTAACCATATCATAAAAAAGTATTTATTAAATGGGTTTTATATTGGAGTTCATATATTTCAACTGTTTTTAAAGTCAATTTTTTTCCTTAAGGGCAGAGGAGGTAACAAAGAATGAAAACAAATGAGTATCTGCCTATATTAGATTGATAGATAGAATACAAAAGAAAAAGAAAAACTTGGATGAGATACCCTTATGCTTTACAGGCTTTCCTTACAGAATGTTTGCTATATATATTTTGTTCCTCCACTGTATGTAGTTTCCAGAATTTGTAGAATTAACATGTACTGTTTTATCAGACAAAAATTGAATACTGTTCAACAAATGCACTGACCAAGCATGCATATGAATGATATCTAAATATAACTTTAACAAACATAGGAATAAAATAATTATATTCCCCACATTGTCACGCTCAGTGATGTCAGTATGCAGAGCTTTATCTATATGCCATGACATTCTGAGTCTAAACAATAGACAGGTAAATGTAGAACAGAAATGATGGTTGAATTGTATCCTTAGTGGCCACTGTCCAGCCCCTGACTGAGATCTTTAATGAACCAGACTAACAGTAGATAAATGCATTAGTCTAACCTAAGGTGAAACTGCGAAAAACTACCTATTCAGTAAAATAAATTTAAAAGATTTACGTAGAGGTATAGGGCCAAAGGTTAGGTTAAGATTTATAAAGAAGACTGCCAAAACGGAGGAAGGATAATTGAGTGATAATCTCATTATTTCAAATGCTACACACACACACACACACACACATATATGTATGTATGTATGTATATATACTCAAGAGTCTGTGAGTTTTGGTCTCTGGGAACATCACCTAGAGTGGAAACAATATCAAAACAGCCCAGAAATCATAAATGTGTTTCCTAAACTAAGTGCCTTCTACTAATAATTAGGAAATGAATAAAAAATGTTCCATTTGTCAGTCTCATTCCCATTCAAGGAAAGGTCTGTTCAGTTAATATTAAACAGTAGTTTCAAACTGAATGTAACATGGATTGGAGAATAGTGTCCTTTTGGAGAGAATAATATAAGAAATAAAGAAAGCTACTTTGCTCATTACTAGTGATACACATGAGGCTCATGATACAGTTTCTGTAAAACCACCTGAGAAGCTAATGTCTTGCTGTTGTTCTGACAGTATTTCCAACTCTTGGTGAATACTGCTATTAGAGGACACTGTTTCTGATATTTAATGAAATGTTATTTATTTGTTTATTAGGTACTAATTACGCACTAGGAAGAGAAAACAGATACATAAATTGGTTATAGCATCTCTCCTGGAGAGAAATGTCAAATTGTAAAAATCACATGACCTTGACCCCCTCCCCCAAAATAAAATGAAACCATACCAACCCATCAACCAAACAGCAGACAACAACACTGGGACAGACTGAGGAGATTCCTTGGGTATGGAGTGGACATGGAGCGGTTATGGAGCCAGGTAAGATTGGCTCTGGGGTCAGATTGCCCATGTACAAATCCAGTTTATGGAGTTTATGTACTATTTTGCCCTCCAGAGTCATTCACCTTCCCTGTGCCTCAGTTTACTCATCTGAAAATATGAATTTTAAAAATAAAATTTTGTTGAATATAATTAAAAAATGATTGTAGCAGTGTATGGAAAGGGAACTGCCAGAAATTCAAGCCAGATTCAGAAGAGGACATGGAACAAGTGATATCATTGCTGATGTCAGATGGATCTTGGCTGAAAGGAGTAAATATCAAAAAATGTTTACCAGTGCTTTACTGACTACACAAAGGTATTCTATTGTGTGAATCATAACAAATTATGGATAACATTGCAAAGAGTGGGCGTTCCAGAATACTTAATTGTGGTCATGTGGAAACTGTATATAGACCAAGAGGCAGTCGTTCAAACAGACCAACGGGATTAAAAAAAAAAAAAAAAAAAAAAACTCACTTCCATCAAGTCGATTTTGACCCATAGTGACCCCTCCTTGGGTTTCCAAGGTGGTATCACTACAGAAGTAGATTGCCCAATCTTCCTTCTGAGGAGTGGCTGGTGGCTTTGAACAACCAGCCTTCTGGTTAGCAGTCAGGTGCCTTAGGCACTATGCCACCATAGCTCCCTAGGCCAAGGGAATACTGAGTGGTTTAAAAGCAGGAAAGGTAAGCGTCAGGGTTGTATCTTCATTATACTTATTCAATCTGTATGCTGAGCAAATAATATGAGAAGCTGGACTGTATGAATAAGAATTCAACATCAGGATTGGAGGAAGACTCATTAACAACCTGAGATGTGCAGCTGAGTCAACTTTGCTTGCTGAAAGTGAAGTGGATTTGAAGCATTTACTGATGACGTCAAAGATCACAGCATTCAGTATGTAGTTACACCTCAACTTAAAGAAAACAAAAATCTTCACAACTGGACAAATAAGCAACATCACAATAAAAGGGGGAAAGATTTGAAGTTGTCAAGGATTTAATTTTACTCGCATCCACAATCAACACCCATGGCAGCAGCAGCCAAGAAATCAAACAATGCATTGTACTGGGAAAATGTGCTGGAAAAGACCTCTTTAAGGTGTTAAAAAGCAGAGATGTCATTTTGAGGACTAAGATGTGCCTGACCTGAATTGTGGTATTTTCAATTGCCTCTTATTCAAGTGCAAACTGGACAATGAATAAGGAAGACTGAAGTAGAAGTGATGCACTTGAATTGTGATATTGGCAAATACTGAATATACCTTGGATTGCCAGAAGAATGAACAAATCTGTCTTGGAAGGAGTACAGCTAGAATGCTTCTTAGAAGTGTGTATGGCAAAACCTCATCTCATGTACTTTGGAAATGTTATCAAGAGGGACCAGTCTCTGGAGGAGGACATCATGCTCGGTAGAGGGTTAGCAATAAGGAAGAAGAACCTCAAGGAGATGGATTAACACAGTGGCTGCAACAATGGGCTCAGACATGGCAACAATTGTGAGCATGGTACAGGACCGGGCAGTGTTTCATTCATAGGGTTGCTATGAGTCGGAACCAACTCAGTGGCACCTAACAACAAAATGTATGTACACACCCAAACCATAAGAAAATGTTTAAAAAAATAAGTAATAATGATAATAATAAACATTTTTAAAAAGGATGTAAATTACTTTGAACTATCTGGAACATTGAAGAACATATTTGGAATGGTTTACTAAAAGTACTTGATAATTCATTAATTGTGCTGCATTTTGATATACAAAAACAAGCTCATCCACCTCCACAAAAATGTTCTACGCATGTTTTAAACCAATGCTTTGTGTTAAAATTGCATTTATATTATCCCAAAGAAAAACAAAGTTTAATTTCCTTAAGAATCAAGTTTGTAACAATGTAGATTGAAATTGTGTAATGATCTAAGTTCTACTTAAAAATGGGTTGGTGTACGCAACAAGAGGCCTATGTGGCATAAGTGCTAGGCTTTTAACAGCAAGGTTGGCTGTTCAAATCCATCATCTTCTCTGTGAGAGAAAGGTGTGGCATTCTATTTCTGTGAAGATTAGTCTTAGAAACTCTTTTGAGACAGTTCTCCTCTGTCTTATAGGGTCACTATGAATTGGAATTGACTAGAAAACAACAGATTTGTCTAAGTAACATGTGTAAGTCAAGAGAATGAGGTAATAAAAAAAACACCAGAATATTACTTCTGTCTGGAAATAGTCATCTCCAGATTGAATAACTACTTTACACACACGTGAAAGAAGGAAGAAAAATCTGAAATGACTTTAAAGCATTTGGCTGCTATCTGAAAAGTCTGAAGTTTGAACCCACCAACCACATTGCACGTGAGAAAGATGGCACCCTGTACAGATTTACAGCCTTGGAAATCCTGCTCTGTCCTATAGGGTCATTATGAGTTGGAATTGACTCAGTGACAGTAGGTTTTGTGGTTTGCACTGCTGCCCTTAAGAAATATTAATTGAATGGATGGAATATTGAGTTAAAAGTCTGTCATTTTACCTGAGATTATTTGAGAGGTCAAACTATATCCTTTTAAAGGGGAAACCAAATAAACCAAACTTACTGCCATCGAGTCATACTGCTAAATTGCAGATAAAACAAGTGGAAAGAGTCATGGTTAAGTTCATTACACTTACTAGGTAACTCAAGCAGTGGGGAGACTTGTGTGAGGGGAATTTAATGATTGAGTTACTATTAAGTTGGTGGGAGTCCTTCCACTGCCTGAAGGCCCAGACATTTTCAGTACAGATACAACTGTTCTGAGAACTTAAAGGAAACAACATGTTCAGTAGCAACTGATATGCACTGAGTTTGTTGAAGTAATGAATTACCCTTATAATTGCATTCAAGGAATCTCTGCATGGTGCCAATGGTTAAGTACTTCATTACTTGAAAGTGCTTGAGTGACATCATATAAGGACAGTGATACAGTTCCCAGTGAGAAATACTAAAGAGGGGCCAAAATCTTGCAGATGCACATAAAGAGGCTAACAAACTAGGCAAAACAGGGCACTAAAGGCAGTGAAGCATCCCTGGATGGTGCAAAAGGTTAAATGCTCAACTATTAGCCAAAAGGTTGACAGTTGAACCCCACTCAGAGGTACCTTGGAAGACAAACCTGTTGATCTGCTTCCAAAAGTTCACAGCCTTGAAAACACGTCAGAGCACAGTTCTATTACGCACATTTGGGATCATCATGAGTTGGAATCGAATCAACATCATCCAATAACAACAACATACCTGCACTCAGTGACAGCTAACAACCATACTTGCAACTTTGCTTTCTTGAACTCTTGCTATATAATGTATGTTAACTTGTCTTTAATGAACTTTATTATTGAAGCATACACATAATCTGAAAAATACATAAACCATAACTGTATAGCTTGACACATTTTTTTCAAGTGAACACACCCACGTAACCACCACCTGGATCAAGAAATAGGAATTAATATATTCGATTTATACTTCCATCTCTTTCCATTTACAGTAAAAATTTACGTTCCTAATAACACTAATGTAATTGCTTCTTTGCTTTATCCTGCTAAATATAATGGTTCCAAAAATGACCATTTTTACTTATTTTCATGAAACAAATTTAAGAGTTAGAGATTGATGATGAGCTTTACATTTAATTTTATTGTTTTATGTTTATAGACATTGAGTAACCCCTCCGATAATCAAGTTTCTTCTGATCACCTGTTCTGAAGACAGTCTTTCTTACTCTGCAGCTGTTTATTTTTTATCCTATCTGGAGTCTAGGCCATCTCATGTTAGTCAGCCATTATTTTTTCCCCCTCTTTGGCAAATCATAGTTTTCTTTCTGAATTGTTTGCTCCCATCATCACTTCCTGATGTGGATCTTTCATTATTTTTCACCTTAAGCTGTGCCCTGGCTCCAAAAATGGTTCTCCTCTGGCTCTCTTTGTTGTTTCCCCTCTCTGTTCATATTGTAAGGAGCTCTGATGATGCAGTGGTTAAGGCATTTGGTTTCTGACCAAAAGGTCAGTGGTT
>NW_006921867.1:4243975-4246189 GCF_000298275.1 Orycteropus afer afer
AGTGCATGGGAGGGAAGGACACAGGGAAGAGGTAACTATGGGCAGGAAGTGGGAAGAGAGCTGTTACACTGGGGAATTGTAGTCAATGTCATGAGACACAATGTGTATGAACTGCTGTATGGAAAATGAATTTGTGCTATAAACTTTCACCCAAATCACAATATTTTTAAAAAATATTTACAACCTTGGAAACCCAGCGGGGGTCACTATGAGTTGGAATTGACTCAATGGCAGTGAGTTTGGTTTTGGTTCATATTATAAAGGAGCTCTGGTGGTGCAGTGGCTAAGACATTTGGCTGATAACCAAAAGGCTGGCAGCTTGAGCCTACCACCTGCTCCATGGGAGAAAGATGAGGAAGCCTGCTTCCATAAAGATTTATACCCTTAGAACCCCTATTGGACAGTTCTGCTCTGTCCTGGGTTTGCTATGACTCAGAATTGACTCAGTGGCAGTGAATTTGGTTTGGTTTTGGTTCATAGTGCTTTTCTGTGCTTTTGAGTCAATTCCCAATCATAGCAATCACATGTGAAAGAGTAGAACTGCCCCATAGGGTTTTCTAGGCTGTCATGTTCACAGGAGCAGATCACCAGGCTTTCTCCCATGGAGCTTCGGGTATGTTCTAACAATCAACCTTTTTGGGTAGCAACAGAGCACTTAACCATTGCACCACCAGGGTTACATCCCCTCTTCATAGGCCTTTAAACCATGATACCTCTCATAGTTCTGGATGAAAGAATCAGAATCCAAAAGGAGTCATCAGCCTATTACAGTACATGATAATGTTCATTTTGACCTAGAGCTGGCACTGGAATCAGACAAAACAAAGCTTATATATGTCAGACTGAGGATTTCTGGCGGTGTAGTGAGTAAGACGAGAATGGCCAGACTTCGTCTCACCTACTTTGGTCATGTTATCAGAAGGAACCATTCCCTGGAGAAGGATATCATGCTTGGTAAAGTGGAGAGTCAACAAAGGGGAAGGTCCTCAACAAAATGGATTGACACAGTGGCTGTGATGATGGGTGCAGGTATAGCAAATATCATGAGGCTGGCACAGGACCAGGCAGTGTTTCGTTCTGCTGTGCATAAGGTTGCTATGAGTTGGAGACCACTTGACGGCACCTAAGAACAACACAACAACAGTAGTTATGCCATTTGGCTGCTAACCAGAGGGTCAGTGGTTCAAACCCACTAGCTGTTCCATAGGAGGAAGATGAAGCAATCTACTTCCATAAAGATTTACAAACTTAGGAACTCAATGGGTGTCACTATGAGTCAGAATCAATTCTGTTTTGTTACTTTGTGCCACTCTAACAGAAAATACCACAGATAGGTGGCTTTAACAAACAGGATTTAATTCTCTTACAGTTTTGGAAGCTACAGATCTGCATTCAAAGTGCCAGGCTCTAGGGGCAGGGTGAAAGCCCCTTGACCTTGGGCTTCAGCTCTGCATTTTGCTCCCAGCACACTGGAGCTAGAGGTGTCTCTTCATTCAGACAGCTGCTGGCTGCTGAGGCTAACAAGCCCAAGATTACCAAATAAAATGGCACTGTCCCCATATTACCAAACCACACAGCAGGTCATTGATTCAAATCCATTAAGAGTCCCAAGACTGGCAGGCTGATGAATAATGACCTGGCTACATGCTGGATTCAAGCATGCTAAAAGCCTCAGACCATTCCTAAAGCTTCTCCTCATGTACTGGGAACAGACTAAGGCAGCTATTCAGCTGCTCACAGTAGATTCCATCATGAAGTTGATTACCAGATCCCTCATAGGGAACACTATATCCAGCTACCCAGCCACTCAAAACCAAGCCCAGCCAAGTTGACACATAACCTTAACTACCACAGACTCGATGGTAGTGAGTATATGTCAGCTTGACCAAGAACTAAGCATCAGTTTCCTACATACCTATCTCATATGTTTTCAATACATGTTAAAAAAAAAAAACAAACACTGCCATCGAGTCAGTTCCTATTAATAGTGACCCCCATTGGGTTTCTGAAGTGATAAATCTTTATGGAAGTAGGTTGCCCAATCTTGCTTCCTCAATACATGTTAGGTATGACAATATTTCTTTTACTGTATGAATGTGTCATGAAGGCATAGACTATGCACGCTTTCATTACTGCTTTTTGTCAAATTCCTGGCACATATTAAACCAAAAGCCAAAACCAAACTCACTGCCTTCGAGTCGAATCCAACTCATA
>NW_006921867.1:4247259-4248492 GCF_000298275.1 Orycteropus afer afer
TTTTTTTTTTTTTTTTATGTTGCTTGAATGGGTTTGGGGTGAAGGAAACCCACTGCAGAGAACATATTTCTCCTTTATAGAGACCTTAAAATGCAGACACATTTTATTAATATATTTCTTAACGTATTTAAATTATATTAAGCTCAATTCACTTCTAGCATGTTGGCAGAGTTGAGTTAGCAAATAACAAAGTGAAAAAAAAAAGACAATAGCTAGCCATACGAACCTACTTGTATATATAGCAAACAAAAAAAGCAGATGGAACAGTCTGAGTAACACATTGACAAGAGTTTCTGTAGCCAAGTGGTGTTGCACCTGCTAACCTGGAAGGAGATTAATGCAGGCGAACAGCTACTGTCTTTCCATATTTCTTATTACAAAAAAAGAGGTTTTATTACATTTGTTGTAACTTCTTCACAATAGATTCAGGTTACAGGTCTTAGTTTCTACACATGCTTTTTCTGATAATAGCATATTGACTTGGGGAAAAAAATCTAATTTACATACACTGGATTATGCCATCAAGGTAGTCTAAAGTACTATTTTTCTTAAATTTTGCCCAGTTCATTGGTTTTAATGATCTATACTGAGAATTTTTATGTTGATCATCTTTTTGTCTTCTCAAGCTTTTTATGAGAGTTGTCTAGCAATATCATTGTTAATTGTCCTATTGAAATCCTTTATTTCAACAATTCAAGTTATATTCTGGTTATATGTTGTTATTGTTAGTCAATTCTAAGTCATAGTGACCCCATGTGTTAGGGAACTGCTTCATAGAATTTTCTGGACTGTAATCATAATGAAAGCAGATTGCTAGACCTTTTTTACACAGCTTCACTGGGTTGGTTTGTATGCCCAACCATTAAGTTAGTAGTTGAGTGCAACTAATTGGCACCACAAGTGCTGCTCTAGAACAATGATGATCATTTTTATACAACTGCCATTAAAAATCTATGCCAAACTTTTTTTTTTTTAAATCCTGCACTTTTATCATTATTGTCGATATGAGCAAAAACTCTAAGCACTGTGCTAATCATGTAGAATTTAATCAGGAATTACTTGTTGTTGTTGTTAAGTGCCGTCAAGTCATTTCCGACTCATAGCGACCCCATGCACAGCAGAATGAAACACTGCCTGATCCCGCGCCAGCCCCACAATCCCTGCTATACTTGAGCCCATCATCGCAGCCACCGTATCAATCCATCTCGTTGAAGGCCTCCCCCTCTTTCGTCG
>NW_006921867.1:4248792-4255890 GCF_000298275.1 Orycteropus afer afer
TTGCTCCTCAGCACTTGAAACAGTTCCTTCGCAGTTGACTTTCCCAATGCTACACGTCGTCTAATGTCCTGACTGCTGAATGATAAAAAGATAAAGAAGTGGATAGTTTTGTCTGATATATCTTATATATCTCCTATTCTGCTTATTTCACACTAGCTATTAGTTCATTGATGCCCTTTTTAATTCGAGAAAAGATACTTTCATCTTTTTGTATGTAGCCATAACCTTTATTCTAAAAAACAAAAAGCACTCATGTCCTGAGGGAAATTTGAGTCAATTTGAAAGCCCTACTAATGTAGAAATAGGATCTTTCAGAATTAATAGAAATCTTATCAATCTGAATTTTGGCATTAAAAAAAATTAATACTTTACTCGATACAAGAGCTGGGATTGTGACATAAAACATAAAGCAGGGGAATTCACTTATAAAATATACTTTAAACCCAAACGTGAAAATTTGGGGAAATGGGTAGCAGATAGATTCCTGGTATCTGGAGCATGAAGCTCTAGCAAAATGTATTCTGGGTTGTGAAAGATATCCCAGCCTCCCACGAGACCAAGACTTTTAGAATTGTGTCATGAAATTGATCTCAACTTTATTTCTGATGCTGGAAACATGTGATTGCTCTGAAGAAAGCTAAAGAAGCAGACCAAATGTTCTCATTCATGAGTGGTTGGACAGTTACCCTGTCTTCATTTAGGGGAAAGACTCCTATTGAGAATCCAGATCAAGAGAATAGCCCATGACCAGTAAAGAGAGTTGGCTTGGGAAAACGTTTTATCATAGCCCATCTTCAAGTGTCTACTTCAGGTTATTCGACATGAATATTTGAAAAGAGGAGATGTTGAATATAAAAGCATAAGCTGCCCTAAGGGTTTCGTATCTTTATTTGTGTTAAGATTTCTCATAAATAATTCTATTTTGGGATATAGGCTTAAAAGGCAGCTGCTCAGGCTTTCAGTATCCATGTAATAAATGTGACTCTTTTTAATATACAAGTTAACCTTAGGATGCTAGGTACAATTATTTTAAAGAAATATAAGAATAAAATGAATAAAATATTTCATGTAGCTCAGATCATTGCAAATTAGTCATCAAGCCTCTCTTCATTTTTCTTGGATTATGTGAATAACGCTTTGGGATAGAGTGAAACTCACCAGAAGTACATTTCTTAGGATTGGGGATAGGACTGGTTTCAGAAAAGAGAAGCCCGTGGGAAGAATTTTTCTTCTGACTGCCAAGTCATTCATCTCAACAGAAGAAAAGCTGCTTTTCAATCAGTTTAAGGTAATAGAGGATGTCAGAATGCCAGGGTTTTTGTGTTCAATAGCCCACTTAACCTGATGGAGTACACCCCAGGAATAGCAAGTGAATCATAAGGTAGAGTGACATTCAAGTGCACTTGTTTTCTGCAAATATTGAGATTCTTGCCTTAAAATTATATGCCTAGAAAAGCTTGTCCTTAGAAGTAGTATGTTAGGGTCAGAAAAATAAATAACTGTATGAAATAATAATAATAAAAAAAAATGATTGCCTCACCAAGATTTCAGGAGCTCCCAGGCTGGGGAAATGTGGCCTGAAGGCAGACTGCTTTGTACACACCCTGTAGTAAGTCAGAAATGATGCTATTGTTGGCCACATAGTCAGCCTTAACTGTCATGACCCCCATGCACAATGCAATGAAAAAGTCCTGAGCCACTGGCCACTGTGATCCATAGGTTTTCACTGACTGGATTTTGGAAGGCAGTAGACTGCAAGTATAGTCTTCCTAGTCCATCCTAGTCTGGAAGCTCCCCTGAAACCTGTTCAGCCTCATAGCAACACAGAAGCCTCCACTGATACAATGAGTGCTGGCTATGCATCAGTACGTTGGTTGAGAATCCAAGCCAGGTCTCCTGCACGTGTACTAAATCTGCAAATATTTGCTGAATTTCTCCTCACCCCACACAGCCTTAGGATGTAATTAGAATTTATTAAGCTCTTATTAAACTCCTCCCTCGACAAGATCATGAAGATCGATCCCATTATGTCCTACATCCCTGTCACCACCAAGTCCTCAAACCTCCCAGGTCATTTCTTATCCCTCAGTGGTTGTGTATATTTTTTTAATCTGCTCCAAGCTCTAACCCCTTCCTTACCTCCTATATCCTCTACCCTTGCCACTATCCCCCCCCACCAGAATGCAATTTCTTTTCAGCAAACTCTCCTCTATCTTCAATATCTCAAAATGTTCCAATCCCTTCTTTGCCCTAATTGAAATCTGATTGCTGCCTAAGAACGCTGACGTTCCTCCAGCATCACAGAGTCAGGGCCATTTTCCTTTTCTCCTACTTTCAACCTATCACTGAGCATAAAAGTTACGTTGGTGCCTCTTTTGCTCCTGACTGCCATTTCCAGACTATTATTTGTTCTCCCTTTTCATAAAATACCATGGTTCCTTTGAAGCACATGCCATAAGGTTGTGCCACCCATTAATTTCCTTGCTGCAATCAACTAGGCCCTTTTATGCATCTTAACTTCTGTTTACTGTCAACTAAAACAAAAGGCTGTTTTTAACTCTAGAGGGCAAAATTGGCAACCTCAGTGTAGACTGACTACATCTGTGACATCATTGGTGACATCATTGATTACATCACTGACACTGTTCATGGTGGGGGGTACAGACAGGACAAAAAGTATTTTTAGAATTGCGTTGAAATATAAAGACACAATAGAGAATCTAGGGAATGAAGAACAAGTTCAGGGAAGAGGTGGAGACATTCACTGAGATTTGGGGGGTGATACTATTCTGTCATAGGAGTGTGAATTTCATTGTGAATGGAAAGAGAAAAGCGGAGGACACTGGAGTTAAAAGGTCTGGGAATTGTGTGAGGAAGCTAGCAGAAGTGTCGTTAGTATAGTTGTTAAAGTCACTGAGGAAAGCTTCTGTTCAATTATATTAAAAACATAAATGATATCACAACAAGCACTAAATGTACGGAAACAATCGCAAATACGTAGTTTTAAGAAACACGCAGAAGATTAACTCAAAATGGTTGTTCTTAAACTCTTAATTAACTTCTAAAATATTCTAGAGACCAGACACTCAGACCAGAGAGGTCCAGGCTTCCCGCCCCAACCAGGCTCCATCGAATGTGATGGGAACATGGCACGCAAGCGTGGAACGCCTGCATTCTGAGCCCTTCCCCTCGCCAATAATGAACTCACCATCCGGGTCCCAACTCCCCGTTTATAAAGACTCAACGAACCTGGTCTGAACATTGTCCCATAAGGGTTCTGTTTCACCATCTTGGTCCTAAGGAACCTCGGTACCGGATGGCTACCGCGCCTTCTCAAGTGTTTCAGAACTACAAGCAGGAGTGCAAGTCTGTCATCAACATGCAGATCAACCTGAAGCTGTATGTTTCCTATGTGTACCTTTCCATGACCTACCATTTTGACCGCCAAGATACAGCCCTTAAGAACTTCTCCGCCTACTTTCTGCGCCACTCCCATGAAGAGCACCGGCATGCAGAGACGCTGCTGCAGCCGCAGAACAGGCGCAGAGGCCGCATCCAGCTCTACTACATCAGGAGCCCCAACGTGGACGACTGGGGCAGCGGACTCAGCGCCATGGAGCATGTCTTCCACCTGGCGCACAGCGTCAACCAGAGTCTTCTGGACCTGCATGAGATGGCCACTGACAACAACGACGCGCAGCTGTGTGACTTCCTGGAGCGCCACTTTCTGCTCAAGCAAGTGAGAATCATCACAGAGCTAGGCAACCACGTGAGCAACCTGCGTAACCTGGTGGCCCAGGACGCCAACCTGGCTGAGTATGCCTTTGAGATTTTCACTCTGTGTGAAAGCGTTAACAGCTGAACCTTAGATAACCAAGCATGGTCTGTGATTAATGCTGCCCAAACATGCTGCAGTAGTTACCTAACACGTTAGCATCTCTTCCTTTTCTAAGTTTACATTTCTTCCAATAAAGTGGCTTGGTACCAGAGTTAAATAAATAAACGTTTCCCAGTCATTCATTTATGAGCCATACTTCCAACTTTTAAGCAACAGAACAAATCCCCGAGGCTTAGGACACTCCCAACCCACTCATGCCCCAACCTCATGATGCTAGAGAGCTCCAGGGATGGAAGGAGGGAAAAGGTATTTCAAGTGGGCTTGGAAAACAAAATGAATCTGATTTTTGAGCAGGGTGAGGTGGGGTGAATGGGGGTGGTGGTAAGTGGGTGGGGTGGAGATGTGTGGGGTGAGGTGAGGTGGGTGGGGTGGGGTGAGTTGGTGCCTGGGTGACCCCAGCCTCCCTCATAGAAGGGAATAATTCTATTGCTGAACCACCACTGTCCTCCACATTAGGAAGGAGTTGGGATGTAATCAGAAGCTGCAGATGTTGAAATGCTTACATTACATTGATCCTGTGATTTTCTCAGCTGAATGTTGCTGACAATACAGGAATTCTTTGGCACAGAAGGCTTGACCCTCCCTGGACTGATACTTTTCTCAGTTTATGGTGGGTGATGTTTTTGTAAAGTGGAAAATAGTTGGGGGCGGGAGCTTGATAATTCTGGAAGGTAACTTTAGGAAGTTTAACCAACCAAGTACCATCTGTAAACTGGAAAAAAATCCAGTGAACAAAAGCAGATTTAATTCTCTTTCTACCTCTGTTGTATCCCCAGAACCTATGTTAGTGCATGGTTCATAAAAGACTCTATAAAAATGATTACTGAATGAATGAATAAATAAAAGACTGAGCAAATGAATATGTCTCTGGGATTTCAGGATGTTTTGTGCTCATGCTTCCTGCATAGCTAACTATCTCCTGTCCTTCATTCATAAAAAAGAAAGAAAGTTTTATTTATTTTCTGTGATGTCTGATCTCAGAGAAATAGAGTGTGTGATTCTAATGAATAGGAGCTCTGGTAGCATAGTACCTAAGGCACTTGACTGCTGACCAGAAGGCTGGTGGTTCAAACCCGTCAACCACTCCTCAGAAGGAAGGTTGGGCAATCTACTTCCATAGTGATACTACCTCGGAAACCCAAGGAGTGGTCGCTATGAGTCGAGACGACTCAACACCACATAACAACAACAATTCTAATGAATAGAAAGTAGTGAATGAGGATTCTGAAGACTCAGGCCACATCATTTAAACAATGAGTGTATGTTTTCATCTGTACAAGGAGCTGGTAATACCAGCATTCTCTGCTTATGGTGTTCCCAAACTGTGATCACTATGGAACACATCACCACACAATATATGGTCATACAGTACAGTCTTAAATGTCTTCCTCCCTGTGCAGTCTAGAATGCTCTCCCTAAATACAAGGTAGTGCAATGGATAAGCACATGAATTCTGGTTTCAATTCTAGCTTTGCCCCTTAGTAGCCCATCATGTTGAAAAGTTATTTCATCAGTCATCTGTAAAATGATTATCTGGTACCTAGTCTATGAGAAGGAGCTCTGGTAGCATAGGGCCTAAGGCATTTGATTGCTAACCAGAAGGCTGGTGGTTCAAACCCACCAGCCACTCCTCGGAAGGAAGGTTGGACAATCTACTTCAGTAGTGATACCACCTTGGAAACCCAAGGAGAAGTTACTATGAGTCGGATCCAGCTCAATGGCAGTGCGTTGTATTGTTGTTGTAGTCTATGAGAATTAAATAATTAATTCAGGCAAACTGCTTAGAGTTAAATATCACCACTACACCCACCCACCACCCCAACTCACCCCTTCCTATCTCACCCCATACCTCCCCCACCACCTCAACCCACTCATTCCCATCTCACTTTGTTTATAAAGCAGATTAATTTTGTGTTTTTCAAGCCCACTTGAAATACCTTTTCCTTCCCTCCATCCCTGGAGATACCTAGTTGTGAAGTTGGAGCATGAGTGGGTAAGGCATGTCCTAGGCCTGGGGATTTGCCCTGTTCTTAAATGTTGGGAGTACTATGCATAAATGAATGACCAGGAGACCTTTATTGGTTTGTAAGTGCTCAATGAATCCTAGCTGTACTAATAGTAGTTATTGTTGTTATTATTACTACTACTACTTACTATGAGCTCTGGTAGTGTAGTGCCTAAGGTATCTGACTGCTAACCAGAAGGCTGGCAGTTCAAACCCACCAGCCACTCCTTAGAAGGAAGATTGGGCTAAAACCCAAGGAGGGGTTTCTATGAGTCGGATCCAACTTGCTGGCAGTGAGTACTTACTACATATTTGTTCTTATAGCCTGTGGTAGTGAAGGTTATGTATCATCTTGGCTGGGCCTGGTTTTCAGTGGCTGGGCAGCTGGATGTAGTTATTCCCCATGATGAGATTGGTAATCAACTCCATGGGTGGGATCTACTGGAGCTGCCAAGTAGCTGCCTTAAGGATTTAGTCTGCTTCCAGTATATAAGAGGAAGCTTTGAGGAAGGTGTCACGTTTTTGGCACACTTGTTTGAATCCTGCATGTAGCCAAGTCATTGTTCAGCAGCCTGCCATGTTGTCTGCCAATCTTGGGACTCTTAATGGACTTAAATTAGTGGCCTGCCATGTGGTTTGATAATTTTGGGACTGTGTCATTTTACTTGTCGACCTTGGGTTTGTCAGCCTCAGCAGTCAGCAGCTGCCTGAGTTGATAAAAGCCTACAGCTCCCGTGGGCCAGGAGTAAGAGGCAGAGTTGAAGTCCAGGGTCGAGGGGCTTTCACTCAGCCCCTAGAGCCTGGCACATAGAAGTCGAATTTCTAGCCTCCAAAACTGTAAGAAAATAAACTCCTGTTTGCTATTTTAAAGGCTTCCCACTTGTGGTATTTTCTGTTAGAGTAGCATTGTTGTTGTTGTTGTTGTTGTTAGGTGCCGTTGAGTTGTTTCTGACTCATAGCGACCCCATGCACAGCAGAACGAAACACTGCCTGATTCCGCGCCAGCTCCACGATCCCTGCTATACCTGAGCCCATGATCGCAGCCGCTGTGTCAATCCATCTCGTTGAAGGCCTCCCCCTCTTTTATCGACCCTCCACCCTACCAAGCATGACATCCTTCTCCAGGGAATGGTCCCTTCTGACAACATGACCAAAATAAGTGAGACAAAGTCTGGCCATTCTCGCTTCCAAGGAG
>NW_006921867.1:4256570-4259656 GCF_000298275.1 Orycteropus afer afer
ATGACATCCCTTGTTCCACATCCTCTTCTGAATCCAGCTTGCACCTCTGGAAGTTCTCTGTCAATATACTGCTGCAACCGTTTTTGAATTATCTTCAGTAAGATCTTACTTGCATGCAATATTAATGATATTGATCTATAATTAGAGTAGCATAGGGTAACCAAAACATACCATGTTTAAACTCATTGATGACCACCACTCACTACATGATAAAGTCTAACTTCCCAGCACAGAATAGCTTTCTCTTAAAATTTAGTCTCTGTCTCTAGTTCCAACAGTTTCTGACTGCACTTCTTATATTTGAGCAGTAGGAGATCATCTATAGGTCCACAGTGGACCACCCTATTTTATACTTTTGTACCTTTCAGAAGACTGTTTATTCTGTCTACATGGCCCTCCTGTTTCCCTGGAAAACTCCTATCCATTTTCTAAGGCTACCAAGTGGTCTGATCACTGTCTGCTGCCTCTGCCATCTAGGTATAAACCATAATGCTTGCAATGTAAGCAGTTGTTGTTGTGATGTGCCCTTGAGTCAGACCCGATTCATAGCGACCCCTCCTTGGGTTTCCGAGGCAGTATCACTATGGAAGTAGGATTGTCCAACCTTCCTTCCGAGGAGTGGCTGGTGAGTTTGAACCGCCAGCCTTCTGGTTAGCAGTCAAGTGCCTTGGGCACTGTGCTACCAGAGCTCCTAATGTAAGCAGTAGGCCTGGCTTTTCTGTCAGTTCTTGGTAAGTGGAAGCATAGCGCTATATCACAGCACCCCAGCATCTGGTTTCACTCCTATCTTCCTTAACTGATACTTTTGGGGCCGTAGGACAAGGTGACCTTCTTGCTACATACAGTGCTGAGCCTTCCTTTCAGGGGTGTATTCAGCAAGGGTATATTTTTGATTGCTGTCAAATTTGCTGATACATACTTACTCTTTCTTTCTTTCTTTCTTTCTTTTAACCTGTCTGGGAAGCAGTGATAGAAATTCCTCTGCAGCTGATAAGAACACATTGTAATCATCAGCATTTTTTACAAAAGCTTCTTCACTTTTTACCATTGTGTTACCCATCCAAAGACATTTCTTTGGATTAAAATATCAAATGGAATAGGCCACCCCTTGAACGTAAAGGAGAAACGGGATATGGTAACACGATGGTGGTATGATAGGGGGTGAAACCGAGTCTGAACCCTAGAAACTTACAGTGCCCTAACTAATCTTTATATGCATTGTTACGAAAAGAACAAAGTGTCCTTGTGTAATTTACTGTTTGCCAGTAATTTTTCACCTCACGTGAACATAAGCTTGTGTGCTGCCAATTTTCTCAGTGGGAATCACATATATCTATCTCTCTGTCATCTGTTGTCATTTGTCTGTCTATCTCTGTGTATTTAAGGATTGAATTCAAACAAGGATAAGGCATTATAACTTCAAGCATATGGTTTTATTTCATATATACTTGACCTCCAGATTCCACAGCAGAGAGTAGTTGGGTACATTTTACTGTGCAGTGCCTAAGACATTTGACTGCTAACCAGAAGGTTGGCAATTCAAACCCACCAGCCACTCTATGGAAGGAAGACAGGACAATCTAATTCTGTAAAGATTTGCTGCCTCAGAAACCCAATGGGAGTCACTATGAGTTGGAAGCGACTCGATGGCAGTGGGTTTGGTTTTGGTTTCTTTTATTCAGTTTGGTAGTTTAAGATATGTATCATAGGGAAATTTGAAATCAATGTTATTTATTTAAATGAAAAATATATCTCTTTAAAATAGTTTAGCTGATGAATAAGAAATCATGAGATAATTAAGAGGACACATAGTTTTGATTTGTTACACGTTAAAATTTTTGTGCATCCATTTCCAAATGATGAAATCTAGAGTAACCCTCCATGAATTTTAATTGTCACTTCTAAAATTAAGATAATTATATATAGTTATCAAGGTGATTTTGATGCATGGTACACAATTAAATAATTTCTGAAAATGTAAATTGTTCCAGAAGTATCTTTGTTGTGATTAACATCATTCCAAACACACTTAGGAAAATAGCCAAGTAATAGATTACATGGTTGAAAAGTTCTCATTCTATCTCAACCATATATTAAAATGCATCCTCAGTCAAGTTATTTAAATGTTCTTGCCTCACTTGTTTCTCCAGAATAAAGGATTGCATTTAGCCTTCCTCAGAGTCTAGGGCTATGGGATTGTCAAATGCTCTCTTAAATACCTGAAAAGTTCACTGAAGATGCATTTAATGGAAGTAACACAGATATTTTTAAGCAGGAAAAAGGAAGAGAACGAGCATGTAGGAACAACCTACTATATTCCAGATTTTATGCTCAATTTGTGTAATCACACATAAATTCTTTCCATAATTCCCAATTGAAAGAAATGACAGTCCTCTTTATTTTTCTAAATCAAATTGAATATGATGCTAAAACCCCACTTACCAGGGCAGACAATGATGCAACCTGCTGTGTTTTATATGATTCAATCCCTTCTCTGGAGTTTTACAAGAATCTGGTGAATCTATCTGGTGTCTAGAAAACAGAGGACTATAGCTCTTAATCCAACACTGTAGAGCAACTTGATCATTTAAATGGGTTGCTGCCAACTCCTTTCCCCTCTACTAATCATAGGTGGAGGAATTCTTTCTTACAGCCTACTTCCAATAAGGGTTGTAACGATCAGTACTCCCAACATATACACAAGACCCTCCTCAGAAGTACCATTCCCTTGCAGATGCTTGGGAGAGAGGCAAGAATCTACGTCATTCTCAAAACTTCCTCCTGGCTGAGCTTTATGGTCCATTCTGTTCTATGTCTCCAAGGAGCCAGAACTATCTTAAAATGAATGAGCAAATATCCTTTATTGGCTGTTTCTACATATCATTCAAGATGGTGGCTTCCAAAGGGAAGAAAAAAAAAAACCAACCTCTCTCTCTATCTCTCCCTCCTTCCTCCTGCTCCTCTTCTCAATTTTGAGTGTGGTTTGATGGTTTACTTAAAATGAAAACTGTTGTTGTTCTTATGTGCCGTCGAGGCGGCCCCGACTCATAGCGACCCCTCCTTGGATTTCCGAGGCAGTATCACTA
>NW_006921867.1:4259756-4261505 GCF_000298275.1 Orycteropus afer afer
CGACCCCTCCTTGGATTTCCGAGGCAGTATCACTATGGAAGTAGGATTGCCCAACCTTCCTTCCGAGGAGTGGCTGGTGGGTTTGAACCGCCAGCTTTCTGGTTATCAGTCAAGTGCTTTAGCCACTATGCTACCAGAGCACAACTATAAAACCAAAACCAAACCCACTGGTACTGAGTCGGTTCCAATTCATAGCAACTCTATAGAACAGAGTAGAACTGCTCCACAGGGTTTTCAAGGCTGTAAGTTTTTAGGGAAGCAGAGTGCCTTATCGTTCTCCCGCAGTGTGGCTGATGGTTTCAAACTGCTGGCCTTTTGGCTAGCAGCTGAGCGCTTTAACCACTATGCCACGAGGGCTTCTGAAGTGACAACTATAGTAGAAAGATATCTGAAAGAACTGATTGTAGCTCTTATAACCCATAACTACTTATGCAACTTTGGTTAAATTAGATAGTCTGATTTGGGATTCAGTTTCATCACTGAAAAAGTGAAGAAGACAAATTGTGTATTTCCTTAGGTGTCTTAAACCTTTAACAACTTAGGAATCACACTTTTCCTAGTCAAATAGTTTCCTGGAGAAACTGCTTTGCCCTTCTTCTCCCCTGATATTTTCTCCCCTGACGTCTACTTCTCTGCCTTAATTGTATCATTATCAGAAGTCTGGACAAAAGTTCATTGTAAATTATATTTTCATACTTGACATTACCTAAATTTTTAAATTTTCCAGTGCATTTCGAAATGTCATGATAACATGCAGAATATATGAATTTCCTCAATACAAAGTTAATGACCAGTTCCTTTTATTCTTTGATGAACAGCTCCATGGCTGATTGATTCATTTTATTGTTGTTATTTTGTGTTTCATTAGATAGCTAAATAATGCTGAATTAGACCATCTTTGGCAACATAGGTGCAAAATATTTTTATGTTTTGTTATTTTTATGATTCTATGAATAACAAGGAAAAATATGTTATGGTCATTTCAATGATAGTCATTAGGAAAGGGGAAAAATGATTTTAGATGTCATGAAGCCAGTTTTAAAATAGAGATTTTTATTTTTATGGAATGAATGAATGAATCCAATTTATTTTGAGGTTGTACCCCCCCAAAAAAATTCTTGAGTTAGGCTGGAGGCTGGATTCTTAATTGGTTATGTATGTGATTTCTAAATCCTGCTTAAGTAAATCTGAATGAATTTTCCAAAAGGCAATTAGATGTTTGCAGTTGAAAAATTATCCTTCTTCTGAAGCATTGGTGAGAATAGTGGTTTTCCGGCATGAGGGATACACTGGACAGTGTATTGAGAGTTGCTGCTCCAGGCAAAATAAAACTTGTGTTTCTCAAAGATACTGGAATTAGCTTATTTACTAATTTGTCAAAGCAGCTGTGTTTGCAAAATATATAAACCTTAAGATTTAAACTTAGAAAATTCTTTTCTTATATATTCTAACTAGTCCAATGTGCTTTCCCTTTGCTGCTAATTGGAATTCTATGAGACCCTTTAAGAATCTTAGATGCCTGTGTCCCACCTAGGAAAATTTGATTTAATTGGGAGGCAGTTTGGCCATTGGGATGTTTAAAAGCACCCCGGGAGATTATAATACGCAGGAAGGGTTGCATACCAATTCCTATACCAAAGCTAATGAATTCAAAATTGTCAGTGAAGCAGACACTTGATAAGTATATGTCTACAATGATATGTCATTGAATATGATTGAAAAACTATTGGTATGTAATCCAATTCTTTT
>NW_006921867.1:4262403-4264421 GCF_000298275.1 Orycteropus afer afer
GAAAAAAGTAGTCTGTTTTCTTAAAAAAAGAAAAAGTAGGCTACTTAGAAATTAATGACATGAGAAAATCAGACATTAAAACTTCTGGGATAAGAATAAAGCTGTAATCAAAGGAAATTCATAGTCATAAATGCTTTTATAGTCAAGATAAAAGGGAAAATAAGAGAATTAAACATTTGACTTTATAGGAAGTAAAACGGCAATAGAAGTAGTTTTAAAAATGTTTTATAGACTAAAGCTTTCAAACATCCAAAGCATAAATTATTTGCTTAAAATATTATGAACCATAAAAATAGCTTTAAACTTCTATATGCATATTTAAAAAATCTTCATAACCTTGATTATGAAACTTAAAAATAGTGCAAACAATGAAAACTATTGACAAATCTCAGGTATAAAAATGTTAGAATCCTATAGAAAATACAGTATACCAAACCAACAAGAGACTAACTTACTATGCTCAAGTAGAATTGATCTCAGGAAATTATATACTTAATGCTAGAAGATAATCTATTTACATCTTTCAATGTGGCTAAATGGCAGAAAAAAAGAAATAAAATATTTATATACACTATGATAAAAAGTTGATTAAAAAAAAATCTGTCCCTGATTTAAAAGTATAAACTAAGAAAAAAAAATTAACAATGTAAGATAGACGATAGTTTATAAGTATGGCACATAATCTCTTATCTTGAAATAAGAGTCAACTTCATGATCAATTCTACAGTGTGAGAAGTTCCTCCAATATGATCGGACACTAGAATACTCACTGAAAACTCTGTTATTCAACACTATTTTGGATATTTTAGCCAATTAAATAATCCAAGCAAAAGACATGAGGAATGTAAGGATTAGAAAAAGAAATTAATTCATGCATATTAGAACTTTATATTATTGTCCATTTGGCCTCAAGTGAATCAACAGTAAAACAAGTCTTAGAATTAATGGGAAAATTTAGTCACATAACTGGTTAAGAAAAGGAAATAAGTAGAAATGATTAAATAATAATTAATTAAATGAAAGTTTTCCTATCTACTATTAGTAAGTTGTTTGACAATCGATTGGGAATCAAAGCTCTCATCTCCACAGGAGAAGTTTAAAATGCAACATTACTATGAATATACTTAACATGGATTTTGAGGAGATATAAACGTTTACCGAAACATATAAAAGAAGATTTGAATACATGGAGCAATATATGAAATATTTTTGTATAAGAAGATTAATATTTTAGGCATACAGTTTCTCCCCTAGTTAACCTAAATTATAATGAGAGGCTGTGGACATTAATCTGGCAGCAATATGAGACTTATTTAGAAAATGTTAAAAAATGTAACTGAAAGGTCATTGCCCATCTAATTATTAAAATGTATAATAAAATTCCTGCCAAAAGACCATTCAAGCAGATCACTGGAACAAAAGAAGAAGTCTGAAAATATATCTAAATATATATAGAATAAGTATGTCATTTCAAATTAGTGTTTAATGATGGATTATGAAATGAGTGTTTTTTTGCAAAATTTGACAATCATATATACATGAGAATGAGCATTTTCATTTGGATTCCAGGGACCTAAGAACAGGCAGCAAGCCGGGAGGCAGGGAGAGGACAGAAAAGGCACAGGGGATAGATAGGATCAGATTGAGGATTCAACCGCAGGGATCCAGGTGAGGAGAGGGTACCCAGGCCACCCCCTACAAGCAGCGAGGTGGGAAGCAAGGAGAGGGCAGAAAAGGCAAAGGGGACTGGAACAGATTGAGGAGTTAGCTGCAGGGATCCAGGTAAGGGTAGTAAGAAGGGTTTCCAACAGCTAAGGGAGACAGACTTGTCTGTTGGTTTGTCCTACTGTGGTGACGTGTTGCTGTGAGAGTTGAGGCTGTGCCACCGGTGTTTCAAACCCAGTGGGGTGCACCTGTTGCACAGATATCAGCCCAGCTTGCAGACTGAGACAGACTAGGAAGAAGGAGGAGGCCATCCACTTCTCAAAGAATTGGCCAGGGAAAACCTTATGAATAGC
>NW_006921867.1:4266542-4268087 GCF_000298275.1 Orycteropus afer afer
GAACACAGTCTGCAGTATGGATTACATCTCAATATAAAGAAGACAAAAATCCTCACAACTGGACCAATAAGCAGCATCATGATAAATGGAGAAAAGATTGAGGTTGTCAAAGAATTCACTTTGCTTGGTTCTATAATCGATGCCAACGGAAGCAGCAGTCTGGACATTAGACGACGTGTAGCAATGGTCAGGTTGGCTGCAAAGGCACTCTTTCAAGTACTGAGGAGCAAGGATGTCTTCTGGAGGACTAAGGTGCACCTGACACAAGCCATGATATTTCCAATCACCTCATATGCATGTGCGAGCTGCACAATGAATAAGGAAGACTGAAGAAGAGTTGATACTTTTGACTTGTGGTGCTGGCAAAGAATGCTGAAGGTCATGGACTACCAAAAGAACTAACAGATCTGTCCTGGAGGAAGTGCACCCAAGATGGTCCTTGGAAGCCAGGATGGCCAGACTTCGTCTCACCTACTTGGGTCATGTTGTCAGAGGGAACCATTCCCTGGAGAAGGATGTCATGCTTGGTAAGGTGGAGGGTCGACAAAGGAGGGGGAAGGCCTTTGATGAGATGGTTTGACACGGTGGCTGCGACAATGGGCAAAGATCATGGAGCTGGTGTGGGATGGGGCGGTGTTTTGTTCTGCTGTGCATGGGCGGTCTCTATGAGTCGGAAATGACTTGACGGCACCTAACAACAACACAACAACATATAAAAAATCAAACCCCTGCTTCATATACACAGTAAATTAAATTTCAATGAGACTAAGTATTCAAATATAAACAAGTTTTAAAAGCCCAAAGAATAAGAAAAAAAAAGTGACTATTTATATAATGAAGTATTGGAAAAGACCTCTCTAGAAGTGATCCCAAAATCAAAATTTTAAAGGGAAAAGACACGCATACACACACAAACACAAACACACAATCTATACCTTAAAACAGCACAAAAAAAAATGAACTTACAGGAATGGATATGAAATCCCAAAGCCTATGAAACAATTTTAAATCTTCCTTGTAATAAAATAAATGAAAATAAAAATAATTTGTCTTTTTACCTTGTACACTTCTGCTAGGAGTTTGAATCAGTGTGTATCTGGAGAGCAGCTTTGAAATATCCATCTGAAAGTTTGAAAATGTGCATACACTTGACTGAGTTTCTAGGGGACTATCAAAAGCAAATTTTTTAGTCTATGTACAAAGATTGAGATGCACCAATATTTACTGTTCCATTGTTTATTACAGTGAAAAATGGAAACAACTAAAAAGTCTATCAGTAGGGAGCTTTTTTAAAAAAGCAATATATCACTAAAGAAGAGAAATTTAAAAGAATGCTTTAGAAGTAATTACATGAATATGAATGGTTTTTGAAATACATAATTGAAAAAATAAAAAAGTTTATATCATATGCATAGGTAGAATGCTATATAATATGATTCTAATTTATATCAGAGTGTGCATCAAGCTATGTTGTTGTTGTTGTTATGTGCCGTCGAGTCGGCCCCTACTCATAGCGACCCCTCCTTGGGTTTCCGAGGCAGTATC
>NW_006921867.1:4268512-4280763 GCF_000298275.1 Orycteropus afer afer
GGTTTCTGAGGTGGTATCACTGAAGAAGTAGATTTCCCAACCTTCCTTCCAAGGAGTGGCTGGTGGGTTTGAACCGCCAGCCTTCTGGTTTGCAGTCAAGTGCTTTAGCCACTATGCTACCAGAGCTCCTGCATCAAGCTATAAATCTGTATTATCCCAGGGAAGCGAATTTTTTTACATAATTTTAATTCTCTCATTTTAAGTTATCAGGATTTTCTAAAACCTATGCTATGAATATTAATGAATGTGAAATTGTTTGAAGTAATGTGCTTAATTTTTAATCAAATTATTAGCTGTATATGAGTCAGCAGTTTATTTCACAAGTTCTTTTATTTGAAAGTACTTGTCCCTCTTTCATTCTCACTTCTCAGAGGAAATTACTTTCAGTCATCTTATTTTTCTAATGCTTTCCTTTACATCTATAATGACGTGTTTATATCTCTATTTCTTGGTTTCTCGCTTTCTTCATCATCTATAGTCTTTTGCCTACGAGAGATGAGAAAAATTTGACTCACTTACTTACCTCCTCACATATTGTTCCTACTTCTGTTGCTTAATTTTAACTTTTAATGCAGTCTATAAGTATTTTTTTTTCTATCAACTACCAACAATATATCCTAACTCCTCACTTGGTAAAATGGAGATTTTAATGGCCCTACATGTTTATTCAGGAGCTCTGGTAGAGTAGTGCCTAAGGCACTTGACTGCTAACCAGAAGGCTGGTGGTTCAAACCCACCAGGCACTCCTTGGAAGGAAGGTTGGACAATCTACTTCTGTAGTGATTCCGCCTCGGAAACCCAAGGAGGGGTCGCTATGAGTTGGGGCTGACTCGATGGCTGTGTGTTGCATTTTTCACATGTTTATTCATGTGTCCTATCCCCCTTCTCTCAAATTCTGTCAATTCTACTTTTAATTTTGTTTTGAGTTCTACTCTTCTTTGTTCACTATCTATAATTTGGTATCTTGTATTTTGTCAAAGATTGATTCTAAAATCTGAAAACATATAGACAACATGTACATTTTTATGGCACCATAAATATATTTTATTGTAGAGCGAACTATGATTTTAGGCTAACTTTTCCTTTCCCACACTACCAATGACAAGTTGTCTCTGTTACTCTAGAGAGGATGCCCCTAGCTTCAAGTTTAAATAGATACTCCATGCTCTAGTAATCTTGCAAATTAAAATAATAATACAGAAGCCCCTGAGTTTCCTGGTTCTTTATCTCCCAAATCTCTCTCTCTGTCTCAAATACACACACACTCACTCACTCTCTCTCTCTCTCTCTCTCTCTCTCACACACACACACAATTCTCAGGAACTATTTAATAAGCATGAAGAGGGAAAACATCGTCAGGAAAATTCATACCATAATCATGTTCTGTGTCATCATATTCCTTTATAGGAAGATTTTTTGTTTCATAGTTTTTGGTTTGGGTTTATTATTATTATTAATTTGTTCTTTGGTGGGCTGCACAGTAGGGAAGAAGAAAGAGGGTCAAACAACTTGGCAGGAGCTGGAGTCTAAGTTAGAAAATATACCGGAGAGACGTTTCAAAAACAGAGATGCATGGTGTTGAATTTAAGAAGTCAAGTGCTTGAAAGTGTAATGTAGACCCTTTGCTGTTACTGCCGACTTTTTTGTGAAAACCTGTGGTTATTTGTGTCAGCTGCTCTCTGGTTGGCTCCTGGCTCCTGGTGACACCATGTACAACAGAAAGAAACACTGCCTGGTTTTGTGTCATCCTCAAGATTGGTTGTAGATTGGACAGTTGTGATGCCTAGTTTTCCACTGGCTGACTCTAAGAAGTACATCATCAGGCCTTCCTGGTCCATCTTAGTTTGTAAGCATCACAGGAAATTCTTCAGCATCACAGCAATACACAAGCCTCCAATGATATGGGTCCGACTCGGGCACATAACAACAACAACAACAACAGCTCTGCATGAGGTGCATTGGTCAGTAATCAAACAGGGTCCCCGCATGGAAGGTGAGGATTCTACCACTAAACCATCCATGCCCCTAGTCAAAGTCTACCACAGTGTGAAAGACTGACTTAAAGATACATATAATTAGTTATTAGCAAACTATTTTATGTGTAGAGACTAATAATAGGTCATTTACATCTAACAAAAGCAGAGACAGGGTTTATGTAAGAGAAAGAGGAAAGAGAAGGAAAGAAGTGGTCAGTTTTCTTTTCTTTTCCTCATGAAAGATGCTGATTAGCTGGCAGCAAGGAAAGAGGCCATTGTTGATGCCTGCCAACCAAAGACCAAAAGGAGCACAACCGTTTTCAAAATGTAACAAAAGGAAAGAAAAAACAGAGCTTTATGTAGTTTGCTGCAGCAAGTGAGAACTCAATTCACAGGAACTGTGGGGGGTGGGGTGGGGTAGAGGTTGTTCAGAGGAAATTGAACAGGAGGCTTATTAGGGGATTTGGGCCCATGTTGTGGGATCCTAAGAAGGGTTTAAGGAAACAGTAGTAAGTTTGGAATCTGATGTTGTCAAGAGGCAAAGGCAATACAGTACTTGGCTATCTCCATTTTTTTTTTTTTTTTTCTGTGAAAGGAGGGGAGATTAAGACAGGACTAGATGTGTCATTGGTAAAGAACCCACAGTGAGTCCTGGTAGTCGAAGGGAGGGAAGTGGAATATTTAATCATTGTCCTGGTTGGGATATGTCTTTGTCTAGTTCTGAATATGGTCACAAGGTGGCCTTCTCTGGACATTATTTTCCGTGAGCACTGTTTATGTTTGGTTAGGAACATCAAGGCCTAGGAACCAGTAGGACTGTTTCTCATACTTTTTATCCTTCCTCCTGGCCAAAGGCCAGGAAGATTAGCCCCGAGAACATTATTCTGTGTGGTCCCAGCCCACACACGTCAGAGCATTCTGCCCTTGAACAGCTTGTTCAGTCATCAAGAGAGGAGTTTTAGTTGTTCAGATATGCTGCAGAAGGTGCTGGGAGTTGACTCAAAAGTGGCTGGAACAGACAGTTCCTGTTTTGTTTCTGACAGTGTCCTCCAGCAGCACCTGCATTTCAGTTATGCCATTTCCCTAACCTATTTTTTCTCACAGATGCAAATTCTGGGCCTCAGTGTGGGTTTCCTCCAAACAAAGAGACTGATGTGATAACTTCAGGGCAGGCATTTTACTGTAAAGAGTTATTCCTCATAGTAAGGGTGGCTCAGCCACATGGGGACCACTTGAGGCACTTGTGTAGGATCCACTTGGGATGGTCAAGAGACCCTGAAGAAGGGAGTGTAAATCTTGCCCCTGAACTTTAACCCACTTTCTTTTCCAGATGTGTGAAATTGCCCGTAGATATTAAACATTTAACCGGTATTGGGGAAAGGGGGATGAATGAATAGATGGAAAAAAAAAAAAAAAAGGTCCAGCTTGACAACCACACTAACAAGATCAAATCCCAAAGAGGTTGTCTCAGGTTGATGTAGTGAAGGGGACCTTTGACCTGATATGGTCATGCCTTTTCCAAGATATCCCTCACTTCTTAGATCTTCCATGAGTAATGCCAACATTTTTAGACTAAATTCCAGACACCATAGCTCTTCCTCCGATTGCCATTCATTTTTATGGCTAAATAAAAGCATAAACGATGGGTAGGCCTATGGGACTAGCAAGGGCTGTTCCTAGCCACACTAGCAGACTTTCTCTCCTGCATCCCAAGACCGGAGGGTGGGTACTGAGTAAAAGTTCTGCCTGGCTCTCCTGGGCCTCAGAACCTGAAAACCCACTTTGTCCTTGTGATGATGGCTGTCAATAAGCGTACCTCCCTATAGAACAAAATCACCCTCAACCCAGCAATGAGAGGGAGAGTGAAAGAGGGAAGGAAGAGTGACTAGCTTTCTCCTGCTCTTATGCAATTAGAAAGGCTGCACACCTTCCTGGTGAGTTCTAAAAAAAAAAGAAGAGTGTTTGTTAGCAGTATAACTCTAGCAAAATGCTGAACAGTGTAGGTTAAGCATTCAGCAAGTTGATAAACTGGCATTACTGAAAACTAGTTCAAAGAGTAATGATGGAAACTGCTAATGTACACAAATGATGGGACTAGTTTTTCTCTTGTTCAAAATCCTATTCTATTTGTAATTTTCTTCCACTTCAAACTCTCTCATTATATGCTCTTTCATTCAAAATGTTAATTCTCCTGCCTCTTATAACTGAACCGTGCTTTAATCATTTCTGGGATGGAAACACATGTTCTTAAGTGAAACTCTTTTGTAGAGCTGAATTAAGCTGACAGTGGGTTTGTTTCTCCAGTTTCTTGCCTAATGGTTAATAGAATTGCCAATGAAGAACTTTTTCAAAGTCTAATAAACTCTCCATGATAACATTTTTGTACAAACTAAAAATTTTGGGGCCAGGTAGAAGTTTATATCTCAGTAATTAAAGTGAAGAAAAGTACAATAGAATACAAATAAGCTGCCTAAATATGATGTTTACATAATTTTTTTTATTGTGATTTGGGTGAAGATTTACAGAGCAAATTCACTTTCCATACAGCAGTTCACATATACTTTGTCTCATGTCATTGACCAGAGTTTACCACAGTTTACCACAATGCAACAGCTCCCCTCCCACTTCCTCCCCATAGTTACCTCTTCCCAGTGTCCATCCCTCCATATACTCCTGCCCCCTGAGCTGTCTCCCTGTGCATAAACAGCCCTTCTTTCTCCCAAGATGTTTACATAATAATTTAATAGTCAATACAAATTTAGTGCAACTCCCTTGATAAGTAAGTGGGAAACTATGGAGATATGAGTTCTAGTCGTAGATCTTTTGGTCACCAGCTAATGTTGGGAAAATTACCTATGTGTACATCTAGCACCAAAAATGATTGCATTAATTATAAAAATGATAGCAATTGGATCAAGAAATGAAAAGAAGATAATGGCAAAGAAGTTTTATTTGAAGGCAAAAATATCACTGTGAGCGGGATGTGAAAGAAGGTACATAATCTCACTCATCCTTACTATCTAGCCTTCCCTGCAGCTCAAGGGACTATCTAATCAGCGTGATTTATGGACTCCTTAGCAAAAACAACCATCAAAAGGATGTCAGCAGTGATCAATCTCAGCTAAGATTTTCTGTGTTTGAAGTTGAGAGAGAAACCACCAATTGGCTGCATATTGATCTCATTTTACATTTATTATAGAATCGGCATGAGGTCAATAGTTTTTAAAAACTGTGCTGTAAAATGTTGATTAAAAAAAGAGCAAGGCATTTGCCTTCCATTCTGATTCATGGTGACCTCACATGCATCAGAGTATACCTGGGCTTCGTAGGGTTTAAATGGCTGAATTTTTGGAAGTAGATCACCAGGCCTTTCTTCAGAGGTACCTCTGGGGAGCTTGAAACTCCAGTCTTTTGGTCAGCCGCCTAACATTAACCATTGTGGCATCGAGGTATTCAACTGTTCTTACTAAGTCCAATGTCATCTTTTATCATTCTCAAGAAGAAAGTAAAGATCTGAGGGTTTTGATCACCTCCATTGTCTCCTGTGCTCAAAAAATTAAACAAACAAAAATATTTTCGGGAGCTCTGGTAGCATAGTGCCTAAGGCACTTGACTGCTAACCAGAAGGCTGGCGGTTCAAACCCACCAGCAACTCCTCGGAAGGAAGATGGGGCAATGTACTTCCGTAGTGATACTCCCTCGGAAACCCAAGGAGTGGTCACTATGAGTCGGGTCTGACTCGATGGTACATAACAGCAACAACATGGAATGCTTATATCCACACCCTTTGCCATGCATTTTTGTCGTGTTTGCCTATTGTAGTGCTCAGCCAGGTGCAGAGCCAGCTACATAACTTGTAGGATTCAGTGAAAAATGAAAATATGAGATCTTTTGTTCAACATAAAGGGAAAACAATTCATTTAAAGCACTGGAATATAAAGCCTTTTTCTTTCCCCTGAAGTCTCTTTCTCAACTTGTCATAGTGACTTTTAGTTGCTATTTAATGTCATCCTTAAGTAAAGAAAAATTAAAATGATAAATTATTAGTGTAACTTTGCTGTTCATTGTTATATCGTACAATGCTATTTTAAAATCTAAATATATTGTTGTTGTTGTTGTTATGTGCCATCGATTTGGACCCGACTCCTCCTTGGGTTTCTGAGGCAGTATCACTATGGAAATAAATTGCCCCATCTTCCTTCTGAGGAGTGGCTGATGGATTTGAACTGCCAGTCTTCTGGTTAGCAGTCAAGTGCCTTAGGCACTATGCTACTAGAGCTCCCAAAATGTAAATATAAGAGTGTGTCATTGATATACAGAATCACTAACATGACACAATCCACAATCTCCAACTTGTACATACATATGTACTTTGTTCTTACCAGAATGGTGGAAATGCTGCACAAAACTAACTCAGCTGTTTTTATTTCACTTCTTCATATGCATGCGTTACACCAACACTCTCTACCTTGAGCTTAATGATGAGTCAGGAAGGAATGAAAAAAAAGGAAAAGAAGGGAGGAGTTGCCTTATCATTCAGTTTCTTTAGTGTTCATTAGAAGAGATTGGCTAATACAAGGAAATAACACGAGTCAGAAAGGATATGATAAGAGTTTCTTGGTCATTAGTGTTTCTTAGAATGCCATCGCATCTTTCTGTACTTGGGGCAAACTTTGGTTCACATCGAAAGTACTTTCTTCAAATCTCTGAACTCCCAAACATTGTGGTTCCACCAGAATTCTGTGCTCATGGGGAATCTCAAATGCCGAATGGGAATGGAGCAGCAGTGAAGGCAGCACATGCATTTTGGACGCATTCCTCTGTTGTCCATTGTACATTGTGACTTCACTTACAGAACACAACTTCAATTAGAAAATTATGGAAAATGTCAGGATAATAGAAGCAGAGCACTTAACCAAAAATATGGCCCTTCTGAACCCGACAGCACAGGTCATATGCCCAAGAAACTGGTCCTGTTGAAGTGTCAACATTTTGTGTGATTTCTTGTGATCAGGAAAATGAAACGAGACTTTTTAGGACCTCTCAGAACCCTTCCTGTGCTTACATATTTTAGCCTCTCCAAATAGGAATAAATAACGTAGCCCTCACAAGCTTCAGATGTGAGAAAGACAGGCCGAGCTTCTGAGAGCATCATGTTATTTCCTAGTCAATTTCTCAGCTTTGTCACTATGCACCCCAGAGATAAGCACAGAGTGTTTCATACTGTTCATGCTCCCCAAAGATTTATGGATGTAGCAACCCAGTGCCAATGTAGTAATGGACAATGAAAAATAGGACTACTTACTGATTCGAATTTTTATACTGAAGATTATCAGATTCCACTACCCCTCCCCTGCACTGAGTCATCTATATTGGAAGCTAAATTATAATTAGAAGGTTTCTGGTGAGTATGCTACTAGAGCAAAGAGAGAAAAATACTATTAATGAAGCAACAGAGTATTTTCCAACTCAGATATACAAGACACCTGCATATAAACTTGCTGTTTGTGATTATAAATGTAGCATGTGTTCATTACAGACATTGTGTAAAACATAAAATCACCCACAACCTCACCCCTATTTGTTCTGGGCACATGGAGATTCTTCCTTCTCTGTTAGGCAGTAACCATTTGCTTTTTCTTGGAGTATTTTTTTTCTCCATTTTGAATATATTTTTTTGTTTATTCATTTTATTTTGCTATATATGTAACAAAACATTTGCCAGTTCAACAATGTTGCCATGTATAGTTCAGTAGCATTGATTATATTCATCATATGCAACCATTACCACTATCTCTTTCCCAATTATTCCAACATTAATAGCAAGCAATGACTTCTCCTTCCCCCCTCCATCCTGCCCCTGACAACCATTAATAAGCTTTGGTCTCTAGGCCTTTGTCTATTTCTTGGGATCTTTTTAAAAAATTCACAATATTGACACATTTTTCCAGGGGTTACACCCTCTTCACTTAATTGTGTTAAATTTCTTAGCCCATCATTTGATATTACTTTTCTGTAATTTATTTCTCTGAATATCAAAGAATTATAACATCCCGGAAAGTATCTTGTTACTTGATCTATGCACTGCCCAGAAGCTATATTCTACATATGATTTTTTTCCCCTAGTGTTAAATATGATAAACTGAGTTGATAGATAAGTGAAGACAAAAAAATAAATAAATGATGTCTACTCATTTTTGAAGTATCCAAGTATAGTTTAAAATAAAACAATCTCAATGATTTTTTAAAAAAATTCTCATGTAATTGACTAATTCTACAGTAACTGGAGTTGGTTGTAACTAAAACCTGTTACATTCCTAATGATGTGCAATGAGCCATGGGGAATGAATAGGTGGATATAGTCCAGTTGCTAGAAAATAGTTGTTTGTTACTGACTTGTCTGAGAGGAAATGAACACTTTCATTTATCAGGGACAGAGCATAAACTGTTCCTTGCTGAAGCGTTTCTAAAAGCTCTGTGCTCCTTCAAATACTGATAAGGGCTCTAAAATTAAAAGTAAGTTATGCAAGTAATCTAGACTATCGCAGGTTATATTATGAGCTGCTAATATTTTTCATTCCTGTCATAAAAATGAATTTCCCATACCCCAAAACAAAATATATTCAATAATCATTATAATATGTAAAATTATCAGCAAAGTAGTTCCTAATTACTTTAGAAAGTATAAATTGCTAAGAGAACCAGAATTAGTGTGACCTTGGTATGGGTAGGTCTTTTTAAAGAGAGTAGCAAAATCAGGGCTTCTCAAACTTGGCTACACATTGAAGTGGTTAAAATAACGAATGACTGGGACCCACTCCCCAAGATTCTGATTTAAATAGTTTGTGGTCCCAGCATCTGGATGTATGAACTTCTCCAGATTCTAATGCGTATCCAACGTTGAGAATCACTGCCCAATGAAGAGAGTTCTGGGCCTACAAATGAACAATTCCAGTACTGTAGAGGATTGAGTTATGTCCCAAAAAAAGTATGTGTTGCAAATCCTAACCCCTGTACCTGAGCATATAATCCTATTTGGGAATAGGGTGTTATTCATTGTGTTAATGAGGCTGAATCAGTATTTAAAAAAAAAGAAAAAAAAAAAACCTGCCATAGAGTAAATTCTGACTCATAGCGACCCCCTTTTGGTTTCTGAGGCAGTAAATCTTTACAGGAGTAGATTGCCCATATTCCTTCTGCAGAGTGGCTGATGGGTTTGAACCACCAACCTTCTGGTTAGCAGTCAAGTGCCTTAGGCACTGCATCACCAGAGCTTCTATATTAGTATAGTGTATGTCTTAAACCCCTCACTTTTGAGTAGCAAATTAGGCACAGAAGAAAGTAGACACAGGAGGAAGACCAACATTATCTGAGGCCAACCAGTCTATAAACCAAGAATTGCTAGCAGGGAAAGGTGAGATAAAGGTTTTCCTCCAGAGTTGACAGAGAGACACCCTTCCACTGTAGCAAGTGCCCTGAATTTAGACCTATAGCCTCCTAAACTGTGAAGTAATAAATTTCCATTAGTCAAAGCCACCCTCTTGTGGTATTTTTGTTACAACAGCACTAACAAATGAAGACAACTACTTTTTACAGCTTTTTAAAATAATATGGCCCTTAGTCACCCTTGAAGCCTGGAAATGAACTCACCCCTGTGGCTCAACTTTCAGCCAAACCATAAACAGACCTATAGGGTGAAAAATAATACCAGGGAGGTACACACTCCTTAGAATAATTAACCATATGAGATGAAAAGGGCAGCATTTGCCCAGGGATAAAACTCAGAAGACAAGAAACAATAGAAAAGAAGTATGATGATAAAAAAAAGAGCAAGGGAAATGGTAACCACAAGGAGGAAGTGGGAAGAGTGCTGTTACATTGTTTGGATTGTGTTCAATGTCACAAAACAAAATGTGTATGAACTGTTGAATGGAAAATCAATTTTCTCTGTAAACTTTCTCAAATCACAATAAAAAAAAATTCAAGAAGTGAAAAAAAATAACATTCTATGAAAATATACAATAAAATAAAATCATCACTATAATCCCACAATTCAAATTACTGATAGTCATAGAGGTGTTGGGTAGCTATTATACTACAAGAAATCAGTATATTATTGGGCATCCTAGTGTTTGCAGTTAGCTGCAGCAATCAAAGAGAAAGAGGAACTCTTTGTGTTCAAGTATGGGTTGTGTAAAATGTGTCTGTAAAACATTGGCTTGGAAGACTTCATCCATCCATCCAATGATTTGGACTACATACTGTGACCATTTAGAAAACACCAGTGCCGGTAGCCTTCCCTTGCCTCTCTAGTGGCTCTTAGCTTCAGGTAACCTTGTTCTTCTTTACCCTTAAAGCCTATGATTAGCTCTGTGTTTTTTTTTTTTTGTTTTTGTTTTTTTTTTTTAATCAGCCCTTGTTTGTTATCCTATGTCCACATCTCTGTTGATAACGTCTTTATTAAACCCTCCTCAGATACATCCTTGATTAAATCATTTGTTTCTTGCCAGAATCCTGCTTAAGCTGATTTAGAAGAATTTACATGTACTGTTTATTGGCTGATAAAGCTACTCTGTTCATTAGCATATTAACACTTCTGAGAATACCCATTTCTCTTTCTTATTGCAGCATTTCACACTTTTGAAAATGCAAGTCTTTTTTGTGGAATATCTAGATATCTAAATACCCAGCCCACTGCTGTCCATTCAGACTCATATCTCTTTCGGACAGAATAGGACTGCCCCATAGGATTTCCAAAGCTATAAATCTTTACAGAAGCAGACTGCCTCATCTTTCTCCATCTGAGTGGCTGGTGGGTTCAAACCACCAACCTTTGGTTAACAGCCAATTGCTTTAACCATTGCACCACCAGAGCGCCTTCTACCAAGACATCTAGTCTTGTGGTATTCACTTTTGCAAACCCTTGCATAGCTACATTATTTGAACATAGTAGACTCAAATGATCATAGGTAAAAATGCCTCAGACACAGGCACCTGCAACGATTTCTTTATATACAATGTTCTTCCATCTGAAATTTGGCATAGGTACAAAGCCTTCTTGGTAGTAATTCAGGATTCTACTAGCATGAGGATTATTGTAGCATAAAAATGATCAGAATAGAAGTATCCCCTACATCATGGCCCACACTTTCTTCTCTTAATCTGGTTATCTGAGGAGGCTATTGGAGTGAGACTCGAGTTTTTTTGGGGGAATTGTATTTCAGAAACCAAAAGGTAAATAGGAAAAGAGCAAAAAGACCCAGGGAAGGGAAGAGGCCTATGGACTCGGAGCAGGGCTTAAGGTTTTGGGGAAATTTTTGAAAGAATGACTCAGGAGTAGCAGTTGCTTGTGCTGAACGAAATGAGAGGAAAAAGTTGGGTTTAAAAGAAATGGGCTATGCTTCTTTTAGGATGGGATTAAGAGATTCAAGCAGCAGTGTGAAATCATCATTGGTTGCTAGTTTGAGTTCTTTGGACAAACACCAAGAATAGAACACATGGGTTAAGCTTTTATAAGCATTTCGGGAACTTAATATAATTAAAATGTTAATAGGTAGTTTTGCTTCCCTAGTATTCAATTATACTCCACCACGCCCATGATTATTTCTAGTAAAATCATTAAAATGAGATTTATCAATTCCTCACAATAAACGGAAGCAAAAGGAAGGTGAGGTGATACTGAATCACTCACAGTTACTCATGGATGAGGAATTACACAGCAAAAGAGGGAAAGGCAAAACATTAACCATAGTGGTTGTCTTGGGGAGATACTTTTTTTTTTTTTTTTTGGCTTGTTTGCCTTTTGAATGTCTACACTCAATTGTTCTTTCCAAATTTTCTTAAATGACCATGTATGATTTCCATACTGAGGAAAAAAAAAGGTTAAAACTTTAAAGTAGGAAATGACTCACACTGCATTATTGGATCCAAGGAGATAGTATACAATTCTCATAGCTGCACTGTTCATAAGAGCAGATAACTATGTTATTTAACTAGTAACAATGAGTGTCTTTGTCTTTGTTATCTGGTAGTGCTTTAACAAAAATACCACAAGTAGATGGCTGTCACAAACAGAAATGTATTCCCTCACAATTTAGCAGGCTAGATGCTCGAATTCCTGGGTCAAAAGGATGAAGTCTTCTCGTGGCACTTCTTTCTGGGTGGTACTATGGTCCCTCTGATCTCTGCTCATTTGTTAATCTCTTAGGAGCTCTGGTAGCATAGTGCCTAAGGCACTTGACTGCTAACCAGAAGGCTGGCGGTTCAAACCCACCA
>NW_006921867.1:4281018-4285523 GCF_000298275.1 Orycteropus afer afer
TTTTTTTTTTTTTTTTTAAATTGTGGTTTGGGAGAAAGTTTACAGAGCAAGTTAGTTTTCCATTCAACCATTTATATGTATTTTTGTTTTATACCATTAGTTGCAATTCCTTCCATTTAACAGCACTGTTCTACTTCCTTCCTGGGTTCCCCATTTCTATCAATCCTTCTTTCCTTCCTTTTAAGCTTTGTTTTTGGGTTATACATATTTTGGGGAGATACAACTCAATTCATAGCATAGTGTCGACATAGAATATTATATAACAGCATACATGAGTGAACTACAGCCATATAAGCACACGGAAGGATCATAAAACCAAAACATAGAGTAAAAAAACTAAGTTTCATTATCAGGTTGGTAAAGTTCTCTCAAAAGGTCAGAAAGTAAGTATTTTTAGCTTGTAGCCAAATGGTCTCTATTGTGAATAGTCAACTGTGCCATTGTAGTATCAAAGCAGCCGTAGATGACATGTAAGGGGGTGAGGATAGATAAGTATAATAAAATGTTTTTTTTTATGGTAATTGTCAGCTGCCTCATAGGCTGTGTTGTCCTGACCCCTGCATTAGACAACACTTAAAAAAAACTCAAGAATAGGAAGGACAATAAAAATACTGTAAAATGACAATATAAAACAGAAAAGAACTACAAGGAAACAATGATCTCAAGATTCTGGACAGTTGCTAACATTGAAGGGAAGAGACACTACAGAAGGAAGGGTTAAGATTGGAGCACACCTGTTCAGACGCACATTCTTGTTAATTTCATTCTTGAGATACACATGTATTTGTTATATTTTTATGATTTATAGCTTATATACATTTATAATTATGTAAGTTTTATCTATCAATATCATATTAGAAGAATGGCCCTAGGAAAAAAGGAATAAAAATTGGGAAAAAGTCAGAACCAAGCACCGGAATTGAGGCACAGGCAGCATACTTTCTCCAACATTCTTAAATACATCTTGGAAGCCCAGTGTTTACTACTTTCTTTTCTCAAAGAGATGTATTAATTTAAATCGTATTCATAGTTTATTTGTAAATGATTCTTATTTGTTTGACTAAAACTCCTAGCCCATTGGTTGGATGATGGGTACTATCATTCACTGATTCACTGTTATACTTTGCAATGCTCCTAACTCTGTAAGAATCAGCTCACCTTAAATCTTTATTGTGATGTATGTTTCTTTATTGATCAAATACACCAGCTAAATTGGTCACAACAACATTCCACAGAAGTAGAATTGTCAGAAAGGATCAAAATAGATTGAGCGAGACTACACCTAATGCCTTTGGGACAAAGACCCAAATCCTGACTCACCACCTTGTGTTCCGTTGTGCCCACTCTGCAGTTGTCCTCCCTAAATTGAAATGCATATATCTCCTTAGGACCTGGGGGAGGGTACTTATCCTGTAAAGGGTTTTCCAGCAACATGTCTCATTGTAGCTGCTTCAAATGTCAGGATAACAACCTCCTCACTCCCTCTCTGATGGTTTCCCATTCAACAGCAGTTACTTCATCTCAAGACGCTTTTCCTCACCGTCAACATTTTTTCTTTTGTGTAATTAAGTCTCATTTTTATCTAGATAGAGCCATTTGTGGCTGAACTTTTCTGCTGCCTTGAAGCTTGCATCATTCAGTTATTTTTAGTGTTGTCTCTTTCATTTCATTAATACAGAGCTAAACTGTGCATATTTTGTTCTTTTCGCTTTACACAGATTAAGATCTCCTAGCTTCTTAGTCATTCATTTTAGCTGTTGTATTGCCTACAGTTCATTTAAAGCTTTCAGTTCAGTTTAATATATCTGCAACAAAAAAAAGTACAATTTTCTCACCAGCAATCACTGCATGCTCCCACCAGTGAGTACATGTAAGGCTTATATACCTCTGTGACTTGGCCTATTTGCTCCTTTAGTAGGTGAGCTCTGGGCCAACATATAAATTCAGTTAGGTTTTTCTTGATATACCTTGTCTCTACTTCTGGCTTTCATTCTTCAAGGTGGTATACCCTTTAAACCTTTTAATTTTCCAGTGCCTTTATGTTTCAATTTTGTTTTTAAAATAATATATTCTTATCAAAATTGGAAAAGACTATGGTCAGACAATCATTGTGCATTAAAAAACAAACAGACAAACAAAGAACTCACTGCCACTAGTTGGTTGTGACCCATAGCAACCCCTCCTTGGGTTTCCCAGGCAGTATCTCTGTGAAAATAGATTGCCCAATCTTCCTTCTGAGGAGTGGCTGGTGGGTTTGAAACTCCACGCCTCTGGTTAGCAGTCAAATGCCTTGTTGTTGTTGTTGTTATGTGCCGTCGAGTCGGACCCGACTCATAATGACCCCTCCTTGGGTTTCGGAGGCAGTATCGGTAGGGAAGTAGTTTGCCCAACCTTCCTTCCGAGGAGTGGCTGGTGGGTTTGAACCGCCAGCCTTCTGGTTAGCAGTCAAGTGCCTTAGGCACTATGCTACCAGAGCTCCCCAAATGCCTTAGGCACTACATTTTCAATTTCAATAAAGTTATTGCTATTTAAATACTAGAAAGGAGTATTGCTTTTCAAATTAATTTTGGCCATCTTGATATGAATAAGGTGAATTTTCCAAATCATGAAGATGATTTTAGGGAACTCAAGAGGCTGAATCACAAGGAATCAGAATTGTTCTCTCCATGCCTAGACTCTATTTGATTTCCTTGATGTATAACTATTACTACTACTGGTTACTTTGATTTCATTCCACCTTATGGTGACCCTACGTGTGTCAGAGTAGAAATGTGTTTCACAGGGTTTTCAATCGCTGATTTTTCAGAAGTAGATTGCTGCATCTTCCTTCTGATGGTAGCATAGTGCCTAAGGCACTTGACTGCTAACCAGAAGCCTGGGGGTTCAAACCCACCAGCCACTCCTCAGAAGGGAGGTAGGGCAATCTATTTCCATAGTGATAATGCCTCTGAAACCAAAGGAGGTGTCGCTATGAGTCGGATCTCACTCGATGGCAAATAACAACAATAACCTTCTGATGCGCCTCTAGATGGACTGGAACCTGCAATCATTCACACTACTGACCAAAAACATTCCAAAGAATTGGAAATAATTTCTACTGAGTTCTACTTGTTCATGTAACAAAATCTACTTTTAACCAGGGTAGTTAGTGAAGTTCCTGCTTCTCTCCTCTAAGCAGAATGATAGACAATAATATTACAGTAGCATACACTTCAATACCATTTTTTTACCTTCCAACTACTTTTCAAGTATTGGATTTTGATACCCTCAGTAACCCCAGTTAATTGGAGGACTTGGGCATAATATTATAAATTTGTAGTAAAAGAAACAAAGTAGTCAGAGCAACACTGAGAGAAAGCAACTGGACTGTGCTTTCTTCCTTTTTTCCCCCCAGCTTCACTCTCCATATTCTTCATCAATTCAAAGAATGTAGAGCTGAAGGAGAGCTTAGTAGCATTCAGCTCCGCTACGCTGCACACCAGCTATACACACAGGCAATCAATCTGGTTTGGACACAGCTGATATAATTTGGTGGAGCTCTAATTGAATTTTTTTCCCCTTCTTAATATCATTACACCTACAGAACATCTCCACTTGAGTGTCCCCCCATAAGTCTCAAAATTAAATATCTCAAATGGAACTCATTATCTACTCCCACATAAACCAGCTCCTCCTTATTGTTTCCCCTCTCTATTATAGGCACTACTGCTTCCAAGCTCCTAAATCTGAAATCCCTGGAGTCGTTTTTAGTTCCATCCCTTTATCCATCCCTAAAGCCATTCAGTCACTGCATGCTCTTGATTACTCTTTGGGATTATTTATATGCATATCTTCTTTTTCTTTTATGGGTAAAGATATTTTGGAATATATTTAAAGGAATCAATGAATCAGTAGGGGAAAAAAAGGAATGAAGAATAGAACCTGAAGTTTGCAATGTGTTATAAAGTGTCTCAGGGTAATGAGCTGCCCACTCCCTCACATAAATCAACCCTGTGAAGAGAGGTATATCCCTTTATATGTGAATAATTTCACAGATGCTTTTAAATTATATTTATTTGTCATTATATTATAAAGCAGCTCTCTATTGCTTTATTCAGAATAACGTAATACTGTTTAGAAGACACTTCGTTGCAAGTTTTAGACCTATAAGGAGGTTGTTGTTGTTGTTGTCTAGGGACATAGCTCCATCTTTCCGCTGGCTAGATGTCATTGTTGATGAGACTTTTAAAGGTCACACATACATATATACTCAAATATACAAAAAAAGGAAGTAGTCATGATATTGAATTGACAAATACACACCTAAATGACAAGTGAGAAGAAAATCCTGCTAGCAAGCAAATGAGTGTGACTTAAGATAAACTTTTCATGATGAATAAGACAAATATTCAATAAATACTGCATCTCACATAATATAGTTGGAAATGAAGATGAAGTGTTCTGAATAAAGAACTATTAAATGATACAAAAAGTGCTTCTTAGTATAAAGAAAGCAATGGCATGAA
>NW_006921867.1:4285868-4287383 GCF_000298275.1 Orycteropus afer afer
CTTAGGATTGAAGCAGTTAGATGATTAAACTCTGTTTCAGTAAATTGTTAACCTAATTGGGAAATCAACCTAAATAATTAAAAATTTAAATAACCCAAGAATCTATTCATCCAGCCAACAGATTATTTTGTCTATTATTTGTTAGTGTATAGGAAGATAAAATATAGGTGTCACTCTTCAGTGAACAGTAGTATATCTTTCATAACATCCTTCATATATGCAATAAATAAATATTTATTGAGCATCTATGATGTGTCATGCAAAGTAGACAAGTACCCTATGTCACATGGGGTTACTTTCAGAGTGGGCTGGTGTTATTTAGAAAGGAGGGATTTGATAAAGGATAGATAGGATGGAGATTTTTCTTACAAAGAGTAGGAGAGTTAGAGATACAAATAATTTGATGATACGTACTCTGACATAAATCAGTCAGTAAATGTATTTTAAGTAATAATTGTAGCTAATACTTGTTGAATGATTAATATATGTCAGACACTAAGTCAAAACATTTGCACAAAATATTATATTTTGGTGGTGTCTTGGGTCTCTAGCAGCATTGTTATAACAGAAATAGCACAAGTGAATGTCTTTAACAAATTACAACGCAAGCAAACAATGCAACGCACTGCTGTTGAGTCAGATCTGACTCATAGCGACCCCTCCTTGGGTTTCTGAGGTGGTATCACTACGGAAGTAGATTGGCCAACCTTCCTTCTGATGAGTGGCTGGTGGTTATTAGTTAAATGCCTCAGGCACTATGCCACCAGAGCTCCTTTAACAAATAAGAATTTATTGTCTTATTTTTCAGGAGGCTAGAAGTCTTATTTCAGAGTACCAGCTCTAGGGGCTGGGTAAAGGCCGCTTGATCTTGGGCTTGGGCTTCAGCTCTGCCTCTTCTTCCAGGCCCATTGGAGCAAGCTAGAGACTTCTGACTCACATAGCTGCTGACTGCTGAGGCTGATGAACCCAAAATCGACAGGAAAAATGGCACAATCCCAAGATTGGCAGGCAACATGGCAGGCCGGTAGTTCAAGTTCAGGAAGTAGAGATGAAGACTTGACCAAACACAAGATCCAAAATATGCCAAAAGCTAGAGACCTTTGTCAAAGCTTCTCTCTATATATACTGGAAACAAGCCACACCCCAAAGATGACTCTCCTTCTATTGATTAACATATCACAGCAGAATCTACCACGAAGGTGATTACAAACTCATCATGGGGAATAACTACATCCAGCTGCCAAGCCACTCAAAAATCTAGCCCAAACAAAGTTGGCACACAACCTTAGCTACTACATTCCACCCCTTGTTGACTTGACACCTGAACAGATCTCCTTCATTGTGTGGCCCAATATTCCTAGTCCATCTGAGTGGTGAACTCACCCCCTTGGCCTGTCAGGCCCCATTCTTCTGTCCTTTGGCCATGGAAGCCCTGCCCCCACACTTTTGGGCAGCAGATATGGCCCCATCCCATTGGCATGCATGCATGGCAGCTCCACACTCCAGAACTGGGTT
>NW_006921867.1:4287833-4289693 GCF_000298275.1 Orycteropus afer afer
GTACTAAATTCCATCTTAGTTTTCAAGTGCTGCTATGACAGAAATACCCCAAGTGGATGACTTTAGCAAACAGGGATTTATTCTCTTATAGTTTAGGAGGCTAGAAGTCCAAGTTCAAAGTGCTGGCTCTAGGGGCTGGGTGAAGGTCCCTCGACCTTGGATTTCAGCTTGGCCTCTTGTCCCAGGCCCACTGGAGCAAGCTAGAGTCTTCTTATGACTCACACAACTACTGGCTACTGAGGCTGACAAACGCATGATCGACAGTAAAATGGCACAATACCAAAATTGGCAGGCAACACAGCAGACCATGGGTTCAAGTCTAGAAAATGGAGATGAAGACTTGGCCAAACACAGGATCCAAAATATGCCAAAAGCTAGAGAACTTTCCCAAATCTTCTCCATGTACACTGAAAACAGGCCACAGCCCGAATGCAACTCCTCTTCCACTGATTAACCTCTTATATCAGATTGTACCACGGAGGTGATTATAACCTCATCATGGGGAATAACTACATAAAGCTGCCAAGTCACTCAAAACCATAGCTCATCCAAGTTGACACACAACCTTAACTACCACAAATATTAAACAACAGAATGCATTTGTCATAATAATCATACACACTTTAAAGATAAGAAGCCTAGCCTTAACATTTTTTTAACAACCAACATCCAATAGCTAGTTGCCCTAGGTTTTCTAACCATTGTGCTTTGTTTTTACTACACTGCCATTCATCAAGGTTAATACACTCTTCAGTACCCTTTTCTGTATGTGTGTCATTTTGAAGATAAAATAGGTTCTGAAATTTAAATTCATTTTTTTTTGTATAGACATGTGGTGATTATAGTAACCAATATGATTAATTTAGTTGCTATTATACAAAATATTTTTATATTTTATCTAATCTGAAAATGTTTAATTGCTATTTGTAAAGCCACTCTAAAAATGCCTACTGTATTTTTTTTTTCCCCAGTTACTCTGTCTTTCACCAGTGGCATTATATAATTGACAGCTTCATGTGGTTCATTTACTCAAATCAAGATATGGTTAAGTTACTCAGGGACCCCATCTACCCACTGGTACATCTAAAGCAGGCACGTTTGTCTGCTAAATCAGGGGTCCTGTACCTTAAAGTTCCTTGGAGGATACTGTCATAATGGAAAGATTCAAAATAGTCATCTTTCAGAATACAACACTGGGGGTTTAAATTTAAAAGCATTCCCAGTATAACATTAGTAAATGCTGATGTGGTCACCCCAATCCCAAGAAGTCACATTCTTAGAACTGCATAAACTTATGTGTAGCCTGCCAAAATAACTTGCTAATTTAGTCAATTTAGTGATTTTCTTCAAAAATAGATACAATTACTAAAAGGCTTACTTAGTCATTTGGAAAAATCTGGACTATTATACTGAAAATTGTGTTCTTAGAAGCACTAAATATTGCCAAACCCACTAGACCTGGAGCCACCTTCTATCTCTTCCTTAATGCTGTGAATTATCAGCTCTGAGTTTGTCTGTTTTACATACTCTGGTTAGCTCTAACATTTTATCTTAATGTTTTATTTGAAAAAATGATGCTAAAAAATATAATGCTAAAGTGCTATCTTTCTGGATATGAGGATTTTCCTGCTGACCTACATTTGTAACTATTTTCATTTCCAGTAATGAATTTAGATTGTCATTCATTTCCATCCAGCCATCAACTATACACATACTTTCTCCAAAACTTAAGGAGAAATTTTTCATATCTACTTATCAAGGTTTGAAATGTAACCTGTGTCCCTGAAGAATAGTTTTCTCACCATCCTAGGGGAAGAAAAAAAAAAAAAATATATATATATCCAAACCAAACTCACTGCC
>NW_006921867.1:4290193-4290963 GCF_000298275.1 Orycteropus afer afer
TGTTGTTGTTATGTGCCGTCGAGTCGGCCCCGACTCATAGCGACCCCTCCTTGGGTTTCCGAGGCAGTATCACTACGGAAGTAGGATTGCCATATATATATAAACACAAAGATAATCACTGGCCTCACATAGGAATTACACCTGCACTATGGGCTGTAGTTGGTAATGTGCTTTAATTTGCTAAACTAACTCAAGTCAAACTAATATATTAACTACTTTTTCTTGTATTCTAGTTCATTATTTCATAAAATAGAGCAGATATATGTGAAAACTTTGAATCCAGATGTGTGAGGGTATTTTTTGTTTCTTTGCTTCCACTGAACTTTCTGTAAACAAGAGTAAGAGATTCTTTGATGGTTTCTGTATTTCTGTCATGCCATCCCCTCAATTTCTTCGTACCAGCAAATCCAAAGTTGATTTTTACTTACAATTACTCATGTACATGGAGGGATGGTTAAACTTCACAGCTTTTGTGTATTTATAACCTTATAGCTAAAAAAAATTTGTTTTGAAAGCTTTACTTTCTAGAATTAATGGTGATAATCTATCTTATTTTCAATGTGTTTCTACCTTGAGTTTCTTTTTCCAATTAAAATTTAAAGTCTTAGTTTAAAAGGAGTCATTGCTTTATTTATTTTTAATTAAGCAAATAAAGCAAGACAAGCCCTGTAGAACCTATGGGGAAAAAAAAGAAAAGAAAGAAACAAGAAACCAAATCCATATAATCCATATAATGAAAAACCAATAATCTCTTTTTTTCTTTTTATTTT
>NW_006921867.1:4292188-4293446 GCF_000298275.1 Orycteropus afer afer
TGTCAATATGAACAAATTCATTCATGCTGGACTAAAAGCAATTACTGTTACCACCAAGATCCTTAACTCCAAAGCATACCCAAAAAACCCACTGCCATCAAGTCAATTCTGACTCATAGAGACCTCATTGGGTTTTCAAGGTTGTAATCTTTATGGAAGTAGATTGCCCCATCCTCCTTCTGCAGAGCACCTGGTGGGTTTGAACCACCAGCCTTCTGGCTATCAGTCACATGTTTTAGGCATGGTGCCACCAAGATCCTTAACAGCAAAGCACAGGTAATTGATTTCACTTTGTCCTAGAGTCATCCTCATAATGGGACTTGATTATTTCTATTATGTTTAAGTTTAATCACTGAAAATTATTACTATTGCTATTATTTTGTATGTGAAAAAAAAAAACCACATTATGTAGCCATTAAAGTTTTGCTTCCAATGAGAACTTTATGAAATTGTAGTGATTCATGTCTGAAAAGAAGAGTCATTGAAATCTTTATTTTCTTTTAAGTTGGATTTCTGCCAAAATATATTGGAAAATGTGTACATTCATATTTGTTTTACATGCAAATTATATAGTAGAAATCCTATTTTACTTTTGTAATTTGATTATGGGAAAATACCTTTTTGAATTCCTCTGTTGGTTCTTAATTTTATTGAGAATACAATACAGCATATGATATAGATGCCAGCACTGCTATCATTTTGCTGACAGAAGAAACCTGGGGCTAAGCTCAGACAAGCTCTTTTCTTATGCTCTTCTCCCGTAAGCTCAGGGGTAAGTCTAATTGATTTCTCCATGTTATTACAGATAGACTCTTAAAGGCACATCTTTTGAAAAATGATTTATGTATCAGTGAACTTTTGTTTGTTTGCTCTTGAAAACAAAAGTGTTCTTATTATTTAGAAATAATGCATTAAAGTAAATGACAGTTCTTTTTGCCCACTCAAATATGCCAAAGGAAATGAAACAGGAGTCACTTAAGTTTAAAAGCAGTTCCTAGCATGAATTTTGAACTTATCCCTCAGAATGCCCTTAAACTTTCAACTCTGTTAGCTCTACTCATCCTCTCTGACTGCTTTCATATATCCTCATAGATAGCATGTGCCAGGGCCTTTATGACTAGATTGTACATTTTTTGTTGTTGTTAAGTGCCATCGAGTCTGACCTGACTCATAGTGACCCCTCCTTGGGTTTCTGAGGCAGTGTCACTACGGAAGTAGATTGTCCCATCTTCCTTCCGAGGAGTGGCTGGTGGGTTTG
>NW_006921867.1:4294307-4295772 GCF_000298275.1 Orycteropus afer afer
AAAATTGGAAGTTTTCAAAAATGAAATGGAACACATAAATATTTATATCCTAGGCATTAGTGAGCTGAAATTGACTGGTTTTGGGCATTTTGAATCAGATGATCATGTAATCTACTATGCAGTAAATGGCAAATTGAAGAGGTATGGCCTGGCATTCATCATCAAAAAGAATGTATCAAGTTCTATCCTGAAGTACAATGCTGTCAGTGATAGGATAATATCCATATACCTACAAGGAAAACCAGCTAATACTACTATTATTCAATTTTATGCACCAACCACCAAAGCCAAAGATGAGGAAATTGAAGATTTTTACCCATTCCAAAGAAAGGTGATCCCACAGAATGTGGAAATTATCAAACAATATCATTAATGTCACACAAAAATAAAATATTGCTGAAGATAACTCAAAAATGATTGCAGCAGTACATTGATAGAGAACTTCCAGAAAGGCAAACTGGATATCATTGCTGATGTCAGATGGATTTTGGCTGAAAGCAAAGAATACCAGAAAGATGTTTATTTGTGTTTTATTGACTATGCAAAAGTATTTGATTGTGTGGATCACAACAAATTATGGGTAACACTGAGAAAAATGGGAATTCCAGAACACTTAATTGTACTCATGAGGAACCTGCACATAGACCAGGAAGCTGTCATTCAAACAGAAAAAGGGGATACTGCATGGTTTAAAATCAGGAAGAGATTGCATCCAGGTTGTATCCTTTCAGCATACTTATTCAATCTGTGTGCTGAGCAAATAATCTGAGAGGCTGCACAACATGAAAAAGAGTGTGGCATCAGAATTGGAGGAAGATTCTTTAACAACCTGCGATATGCAGATGACACAATTTTGCTTGCTCAAAGTGAGGATAACTTGAAAATACTTACTGATGAAAACTGAAGAATACAATCTGCAGTTTGGATTATAGCTAAATATAAACAAAAATCCTCACAACTGGACCAATAAGCATCATAATAAATGGAGAAGATATTGACATTGTCAAAGACTTCATATTACTTGGTTCCACAATCAACACCAATGGAAGCAGCAGTCAAGATATCAGAAGACGTATTGCATTGGGCAAATCTGCTGCAAAAGACCTCTTTCAAGTGCTGAAGAACAAGGATGTCTCCTTGAAGACAAAGGTACACCTAACCTAAGCCATAGTATTTTCAATTGCCTTGCATGCTTTGAGAGCTGAACAATGAATAAGGAAGACTGAAGAAGAGTTGACGTTTTTGTGTTGTAGTATTGGCAAAGACTACTGAAAGTACCATGGACTGCTAAAAGAACTAACAAATCTGTCCTGGAAGAAGTAGCCAGAATGCTCCTTAGAAGCAAGAATGGCCAAACTTTGTCTCACCTACTTTGGTTATTTTGTCAGAAGGGACCATTCTCGGGAGAAGGATATCATGCTAGGTAAAGTGGAGGGTCAATGAAAAAGAGAAAAGCTCTCAAAAA
>NW_006921867.1:4295972-4299072 GCF_000298275.1 Orycteropus afer afer
ACCAGCCACTCCTCAGAAGGAAGATGGGGCAATCTACTTCCGTAGTGATACTGCCTCGGAAACCCAAGGAGGGGTCGCTATGAGTCCGGTCCAACTTGACGGCACATAACAACAACAACAACAACAACAGTAACATATATTTTCCTCAAGTCCTTGTGTGGTGCAAACCGTTAACCACTTGACTGTTAACTGGAAGTCTGGAGCTTTGAACCCAAACAGAGGCACCTCGGGAAACAGGATTGGTGATCTGCTTCTGAAAGGTCACTGCCCTGAAAAATTTATGGACCACTTCTATTCTGCACACATGGGGTGATCATGAATGAGAACCAACTCAACGGCAACTGACAACAATGGATCCTTCTAAGGTCTGCAGTTCTAATTCACCAGCTGCTCTGTGGGAGAAAAGACTAGTGATCTGCTCTTGTAAATATTACAGTTTAGGTAATCCTATGGAGAAGTTTAAGAAGCACTGGTGGTGCAGTGCCTAAGGCATTTAAGTGCTAACCAGAAGGGTGGTGGTTCAAACCCACCAGCCACTCTGTGGAAGGAAGACTGGACAAACTACTTTCATAAGGATTTACCACATTGGAAACCTAATGGGGGTCTCTATGAGTCAGAATCGACTCCATGGCAATGGTTTGTTGTTTTTTCAATGGAGAAGTTTTTACTCTGACATACACAGTCGCTATGAGTCATAATTAACTCAGTGGTTCCAACAAAAACAGAGACATACTATATACACACACATATACACCCACTACCAAACCAAAGCAAACTAAACCCTCTGCTGCCGAGTTGACTAACATTCTTAGCAATCCTTTAAGACAGAGTAGAACTGTCCTATATGGCTTCCAAGGATGTTTATCTTTATGGAAGCATACTGCCACATCTTTCTCATGTGGAGTGGCTGGTGGATGGAACTGCCAACCTTTGCATTAGCAGCCTAGCAGTTTATCCACTGTGCCACAGGTCTCCTGCATACACCCACAGAAACGTATCATCACACCCATCGATAAGACATGAGAATACCTATTTTCTTCTACCATCAACAACATGGTGTACTATCGAACTTTTTGATCTTTTCCCATCTGATTGGTATAACTTATGTCCTAGAGTTTTAGTTTGCATTTATTTAACAGAAGTGAGGTTAAACATTTTTTTCAGATATTTGATATCCATTTATGTTGATTTTTTTGTCAATTCTATTCATTTCCTTTACAAAAATTTTAATTCCTTCTAAAATTGTTTGAGACAATTATTAGGTAGAACCAGTCTCTCTTTTTGATCAGAAGTACTGTCATGTTTATCCAAACTGACTAATTAATCAGACTTGGCTCTATAGCTAATTGTTTGGCTGTTTTGAGCTATAAGCTACACTTCCAAAGGAGGACAGTTTCTACATTCTTGACCCTATTTAAAAAAATGCCTTGCAAGACTATGAAGGAAGTTCTGAAGAGAGGTTCCAAAAACAGTAACAGTGACCTGTTTCCCACTTCAGGAACCTTGCATAAGCTATTCCCCTGAAACCCTTTCCCCATTTTTTTCATGATGAAATCTTTCTCTTCCTTTAGATCTCAGTATACTTACTACTGCCCCACAGACACGTTGTTTATGAAATCTAGATGAGTTAAGCCTTCCTTCCTTTCTCTGTCTTGGCTATTCTCTATTTTAACACCCTATTTATTCCTTCCATAACACTTATTATATGGTGAAATTTTGTTATTTTGACAGTATTTGCTATTCTTGACAATAAACCAGAAATTCCATGTGAGCAGTCTCCCTATCTGACTTGTTTACTGTTTCATCTCCATTGTCTGGTCATGGTGTAGCATATAAATCAAACCAAATCAAATCCAACAAGTATTTGTGGAAGGAATAAATGAAAGGAATCATCTAATTTCTGGTTCATATGTAAAAATAGAGTTGTTACTTGATTTTGGTTACTTCAGTGCCGCTCTAACAGGGATATCACAAATGGGTGGTTTTAACAAACAGAAGTTTATTTTCTTACAGTTTAGGAGGCTAGAAGTACGAGTTCAAAGTGCCAGGCTCCAGGGGCTGTGTGAAAGCCCCTCAACCTTGGGTTTCAGCGCTGTCTCTTGCTCCCAGAGCACTGGAGCTGGAGGTGTCTCTTCACTCAGGCAGCTGCTGGCTGATGAGGCTGTCAAACCCAAGGTCAACAACTAAAATGGCACAGTCCCAATATTACCAAACAACATGGCAGGCCATTAGTTCAAGTCCAGAGACAGTCCCAAGATCAGCAGGAAACATGGCAGGCTGCTAAATGAAGACTTGGCTGCATACAGGGCCCGACTGTGCCAAAAAGCTACAGAGACCCTTTTGCAAAACTTCTCCTTATATACTGGAAGCAGACTACTTCCTTAAGGCACTACTCAGCTGTTCCTGTAGATTCCACCATGGAGTTGATTACCCATCTCATCATGGGGAATAACTACATCTAGCTGCCCAGCCACTCAACGAGGCCCAGCCAAGTTGACACATAACTTTAACTACACCATACTATATAGAGAAAGCAAAGATAATCTTCCAGTGAATGTAATTGAATTCAATTCAATTGAGATTTAGTATGTGCAAGAAAAGAGATAGATAGATATAGACAGGGAGAAGGAAAGGAAAAATAGATCATAGACTTTCTCCATAGGTAGCTTATGGTTTTACTTGTGCTCTTATTTACCACTTACTGTAAGTGGATTTTGCATTTATAAGAACTTCAGGTTCAGATTTCATCATTGCTTCCTTTCACTGAGACAAATGAAAGTGGAGTACTTTGAGATTTAGAAATAATTGATGGATAAATGCAAAACTGGGAGAAATTTATTAGAAATTATTTTTTTAAAAAACTTACTTATCTCACAGTTCTCAGGGAAGTGAAACTTTTTAAAAATAATGTGTTATACATAATGTATAGGCCTTACACATTATCTATTAATTAAAATTCAATAGAATATGTATTTTAATAGATTATATATGCCAGGAACCACCTGGGTTTATTGACTATTCCATGATCATCATCATCTTAGGAGGACTTCTATCCACCTAGTGTTTCACTGGAGATATGAAATGATGTATAAAATTAATT
>NW_006921867.1:4299408-4312863 GCF_000298275.1 Orycteropus afer afer
TCGCTATGAGTCAGGTCCGATTTGATGGCAAACAACAACAACAATGAAGCTCTCTAAGGTGAAGAAGGATATATGATGTTGAATGTCTCCATATAAATTTAATATTAAAGTCTATGTAAAATTTAATTTACCGATGTAATTAACTCATGGATAATGTGACTTCCTGTATTTGACAATGAAGATGTTCTGGTTACTTAGTGCCTCTCTGATAGGAAATATACCACAAATGGGATGGCCTTAACAAACAGAGATTTATTCTTACAAGTTGGAGTCCGTGTTCAAAGTGCCAAGCTCTAGGGGCTGGGTGAAAGCCCCTCAGCCTTGGGCTTCAGCTCTGCCTCCAGCTCCTGGCCCACTGAAGCTAGAGAGTTTTCTTCACTCAGACAGATGCTGGCTGCTGAGGCTGCCAAGCCCAAGGTTGAAAAGTAAAAAGGCACAGTCCTGATGTTACCAAACCACATGGTATGGGGTAGTTCTACTCTGTCCTATAGGTTCACTGTGAGTTGAAATTGCCTCCACAGCAGTGGGTTTACCCCTAATTTTTCCCCTTAATTTCCTCTATTCCTTGACTGTCCTACTTACATCTCAAAGCCATCTCCTTAAACTTTGAATATTTCCCACTTTCACAACCTGACAAGCTTCTCATCATCATTTGGGACCCAGAGAAAATCTGATTTTCCAGGTGATACATTTCATTAATTAACCTCTTTCTCCTTTCAAACTCCCATTGTACTTTGTACTAACCTGCACTACAGCAGGTATCAGATAACATGGTAATCATTTTTCCAAATGCCCTTCTCCTGAATAAAATCATGAGTATCTCAAGGACCAAGACTTAATTTTATTGTGTGTATCATCTGATAGAAATATATTAATCTTTCATAAGTGTTTTTAGCTAAGTCATTGCAATAAATTCTTAATACTATTAAGAAAGCATTTTACACTTTGTTAAGGATAAATACTAAAATTATGGAGGTATTTTGAAGAAAGTATAGATAAAACAGGATTTTGATTTGAAGAGTCAATTTAATATTTTTAAATTAAGAAATTAAAATGGTTTCTTAAATTTTCCATGTAATAATTTTTAAAAATATGCAGTCATTCTAATAATAATATGTTGCATTCAAGTCGTTTCTGACTCATGATGACCCTATGTGTGCAGACTAGAACTGTGCTTCATGTAATATCCTAGACTGTGACTTTTCTAAAGCAGATTACCAGGCCTTTATTCCAAAGCATGGAAGTGTATGGGTTCAAACTGCCAACCTTACAGCTAGTAGTCAAGAGCTTAACAATGTGAGCAACCTAAGGATGTTTCCCAATGTATCCCCCACAAAAAAACAAACTCACTGCCATTGAGTTGATGCTGACACATAGTGACCACCATTGAGTTTCCAAGGCTGTAAATCTTCTTTCTTCCATGGAGCATTTGGTGAGTTTGAACCACCAACCTTTTGGTTATCAGCCAAATGTCTTCTACACTACACCACGAGAGCCCCTTCCTAATAATGTAGGCCCTTAAAAATGATAGCAAAGGAATATGTGCACATGGATCCAATGGAAAAGTCCCACAGTCATATATATTTTAGATATGAAATAAGAAAGAAAGAAAGAAAAAAGAAAAAAAAAAACAACAACTAACCAAGCACCTTTGCTTTTGCTAGATGTCTACATAATAGGTGGAGCCTGCATTTTAATGTTAATAGTGACTGTGTGGTATTTGGAATATTGGTCTGGAATACATTCCTTCTCCTAAAAACTCAAATCTCTACCACGGGTTGATATAGAAGTGAAAAAAAAAAATTTTATTTTAAACTGCCAGCTTGATCTTACATAATCTTTGTTTTGGGTCTGGTGATGATATCTATACAGCATCTTCACTCTTCTGAGTTATTCCTTCTCTGCATGATGAAACCTCTAGTGACAGGACACACAGAGAGTCTCCCATAGTGGGAAATGACGAAGGGACATGCCTCTTGCACTCCTACAAAGCCAGGCTGCCTTTCTGGTAATGAGAAGAATTTATTCAGCAAATATAACTGCAAACCAGAAAATTCAACAGCTAAATCCACGCAAGGATCACTCTCTCCATTGTTACTTTTATAAAGGGTGAATATAGCCAGAAGATGCAATTCACCCTTAACCCTCTTCCCCCCAAAGAGTTGACCATACAGCATTACAGAGATATTGAGAGGAGGATAGTTTTCTGGAATTCACAGCTCCCTCGCCAACTACCAGTTAAAAAGCACTGCTTTAGGAAATGTTCTCATTTGATTTTCTATATTTGGTTAACATTTTGTGTTTATTAATTTGTTTATGATGTGGTATAAAAGTAGTTGCAAAGGAGTTTAGATATATAGTAATGAAACAAACCAACAAACAAAAACTCCCTCTAACCTCCATAGCAATACTTGCTAAATTGCCTTTCTAGATGTTAACTATAAAATAAACAAAAATCACTTGTACTAACAGGCTTTGCTTGAAAATAGATACAACTACTTATACTTTTTTTTTAAAAAAATTAATTATAATTTCAACACATATCAGCATTAATATAAAATCTTTAAATTTCTTATAGGTTTAAGTAAGGAATACGAAACAATAAAATGAATTATCCAGGGGGATAAATGATTGACATTTGAAATATTTTTAACTCACTTATTTTATTGACTATTGTCAGAGGTAAAGTGATCTTAATGAGGTCTAATGGGATATGCGGTTGGGTTAAATTGGCTAGAATTTTGTTTGATCATATTTTCACAGTCCTGGACTTTGGAATTAAGAAGGAGATTACAGAATTACATACATTAATTTTGTTTTTCATCTTATTTACAATATTACACTTGACTCAATTTAGACTAGATAATCTTTCTAGTTACTTTTCCTTAGAGAATAAATATCTGCTCAAGTGCATTTCAGCATTTTAATTTTGTTACTTGGAATAGTTCAACCATATAGTACAAAGCTCACACATTCAATTTCAGATAGAATGAGGATTATTGACTTTGATGGATATTTTCCCAATCCTAAAATACTGGATTCTTTTCTTCTTTGCAGTATTGCTTTATTCCATATAGATTCTAAGAAAAGCAAAATGTAACTTCACTCCTAATGTAAATATTAGGAGTAAAAATAAAATGTCTTTATTATTATTATTATGAATATCATTACTAAAGCTATGTTAACGTTGCTATTGCATTTTATAATTTATAAAACAGTGTTTATATATTTAATTAAAACAAATAGAATAAACCCACTGCCATAGAGTCAATTCTGACTCAGAGCAACCCCCATTGCTCTTTCCAAGGCTGTAAATGTTTACGGAAGTAGACCATGGAGCAGCTGGTGAGTTTGAACTACCAACCTTGGGGTTAGCAACCGAATACCTTACCCACTATGCCACCAGAGCATCTTCATTTTGATTTATCTGGTCTTAAAAGCTACCACCATACCCAAGAATAGGTCAAGCGAAAGAAGGTGAGAAAATCTTACGTGTGGTGCACAGAATTTGTGCCCTTTAGGCCATCCTTGAGCCTAAACTTTCTAATTCATGAAATGGGGATTTGAACCTATCTACCTTATAGAGCTGTTGGAAGAATTAAGTGAGAAACTATTTCTAAAGTCTTGGCAAAATGTAGATGTTCAGTACACATCATTCTATTTTAAAAACTTATTAAATATAAGTTTAACTCACTGCCATTGAGTCAATTCTGATTTATAGTGACCCTAAAGTACAACTGCCCCCAGAGTGTTTCCAAGGCTATAAATCTTTTCAGAAGTAGAGTGTCTCATCTTTCTCCTGTGGAGCGTCTTGAGGGTTTGAACTGCAGACCTTTTGGTTAGCAGCTGAATGTTTTAACCCCTGCACCACCAGAGCTCACTGCCATCAAGTCGAATTTGACTCATAGTGACCTCTCCTTGGGTTTCTGAGGTGGTATCTCTACGCAGGTAGATTTCCCAGTCTTTCGAGGAGTGGCTAGGGGGTTTGAACTTCCAACCTTCTGGTTAGCAGTCAAATGTCTTAGGCACTGCGCCACCAGAGCTCCTTTTATTAGATATAGATAAGGGATTTCATTGTTAGTCCTAAGAAGAAAGAGGTGATGACGTTTTCACTTAATGTTGATCAGGTGCTCTGGTGGCACAGTGCCTAAGGCATTTGACTGCTAACCAGAAGGGTGGTCATTCAAACCCACCAGCCACTCCTTGGAAGGAAGGTTGGACAATCTATTTCTGTAGTGATACTGCCTTGGAAACCCAAGGAGGGGTCACTATGAGTCGGATCAGACTCAACAGCAGTGAGTTGAGTTAATGTTGACCACCCCCCATACCAAGCCATCCTAAGGAAATATACCATCTATGAAAATAGAGAATGCTTGTCAAGCAAATCCGTATTCAAGGCAAGTCTTGTCTTTTCTTTGTCCTACTTCTCTGCTAACAAGAAGGCTACATCTGAACTAACGCCAAAGATTAAGAGAAGGACAGTGAGTGACTTGTCTGGGGAGCAAAATTTAAGAGATCACTTAAAATTTCAGTATTCAAAATAAATAATATTTAATTTAGTACTTAACAAATAAAAGTTAATGTAAAGAAGTTAATAAAGAGCAAAATATTAAAATCTTAAATACAGACAGGATCCTATCCTGTATTGTCATCATTCACTTTTCTTGCCCTACGTTAATCTATACCATGACACCCAACTCAAAATTTAAAACATTGGTAGTTACTATTTTACTATTTCTACCTATCAGCTCATCCCTTATGCCATCCTCATAAGCCCTCAAACCTGGGATAAAAAACATACTCTGATGTATTTTAAAAATATTTTATTAGGTATATATGCCTAAAATATAATTTTCAGTTTTAGTGTTTCCATTTAAAGTATGGGTTTTATAGACCATGAGATCCACAGCCTATATGACCATGAGACCAGAAGAACTAGGTGGTGCCTGGCTACCACTGTCAACCACTTGGAGGGGGATTAGTGCAGGAGATCCTGGATAGAGTGAGAGAACAATGTGGAACAAAACTCAAAATCATAAAAAAGACCAAGTTTGCTGGTCTGATGGAGCTTGGTGAGACCCCTGAGACTATGGCCCTTAGCCACTCTTCAGGTCTGGAGTTGAACTCACTCCTGTGGCTTCCAGCCAAACAATGGACAGGCATATGGGGTGAACAATTACATCAGGTAGACACACTCTTTGGAGTGATCAATCATGGGAGAATAGAAGGGCAGTGTTTGCACAGGGAAACAGATCATGGGGAGGGTGTGCAGGGGAGGGAAGGACACAGGAAGAGGTAACTACAGGGAGGAAGTGAGAAGAGAGCTGTTACATTGTGGGGAATTGCAGTCAATGCCAAGAGGCAAAATGTGTATGAACTTCTGTATGGAAAATGAATTTGCTCTATAAACTTTCACCCAAATCAGAATAAAAATTAAAAATTAAATAAATAAAGTATTGGTTTTGGAGCTTATCTTACTTTCCTAGTGATGGTGTAACAGAAATTCCATAAATAAGTGGCTTTAAAGAACAGAAATCTACTTTATTTTTGTTCTGGATGTTAAAAGTCCAAATCAGGGTGTTTTTTCCTTTGTTGTGTCAATATATTCTTTGTTGATATCTCTAGCCAATCCTTGTTTCCTTGGTGATCTTCATCTAGCCTCTGTCTTAACCTATGTGTGCATATGTGCCTTTGTGTGTATTCTGCTCTTTATGTAACTCAAAAGTGATTAGGTTTAGGATCCACCATATTCTCATATGAACCCATCTGTTTGATTAAAGCCTTACATTAGATTGCATTATGAGAAGTAATATTATATTACATGTAAGGTGATTACATTGCATCCATACATATATGTGTTAGGACACTAACACACATTTTGGAGGGATACAATTCAGTCCATAACAGAGCTCTACAGTCTGTACTTGAGTTTATCTCTACCATGACTGCATATCTGATCTTGTTCAAGTTACTAAAATTCCCTTAGTTTCAGTTTCCTCAGCAATAAAATGAAGATAATAACAGTACTTGTGCCATACAGCTGTTGCTAAAATAAAGTGAAAATATTTAAAGACTTTAGTGTGGTGCCTGGCATGTAAAACTTTGTAAGCATTGTTTTTTGTACCAAGTGTCAGCATATATATTATATTAAAAGTATATTTGGGACTCACTTTTTGTCTTTCGACATCATACCCTTACAATCCATCTTAATTGTTTTATGTAATAGCAGTCTCTTTGTTTTCACAGTTTATTTATCCATTTTCCTGCCAGAGACCATTTGAGCTGCTTGCAAATTTTTATTTTATTGTTTTGAACAGTGCTGCTATGAACATTCTTGCACATGATTCTCAATGTGGACCACAAATGGATACCCCAAGGTTTTACCATGCTGCTCAGTGAAATCAAAAGTCTATATACATACCTCTAAATACCTGCCTCTTAGTTATCCTCATTGAGCTGGTGATAAACTTTACACAGATGACCTGTGACTAGTGACCATGAGGAAAAAGTTGCTGTTTTGGTCCCACCTGAATGCTTTTCTGCTCTCCGTTCTAGGCTGTACTGAAATGATGGCTTTTTTGCTGCTCTTCTCTCACACTTCTATGAGATCTTATTGTTTGTTTTAAAGTCCTTCCACCCGTGAGTCTTTACCTACCACTCCCAAAGTTAGTTGAGTTACATTGCTTTGTGTTTCTGACCTTGAGGGCACAGAGTCTGACTTTGCTTAATGAGGAGAAATATGCTTTTCCTATGTTGTCTGTGTTCATTCTGATGACAATGTTTAAAGGAGAGGGGGCTTAAATCTCCTTTAAAGAGCCCTGGTGGCATAATAAGGAGCCCTGGTGGTACAGTGGTTAAGCATTTGACTGCTATCTAGAACATCATCAGTTTGGAAACCAGTAGCCCCTCTGTGATGGAAGTCTGATGGCATAGCGGGTAAGGCATTTGGCTGCTAACCAGAGGGTCAGTAGTTTAAACCTACCAGCTTCTCCATGGGAGTAAGATAAGGCAATCTACTTCTGTAAAGATTTACAGCCTTGGAAGCCCAAGGGGGGTCGCTATGAGTTAGAATCAACTTGATGGCAGTGGATGGAGTCTCTCTGTGGGAGAAAGATGTGTCAGTCTGTTTCTATAAAGATTATAGCTTTGGAAACTCTATGGGGCAATTCTACCGTATCCTTTAGAATTGTTACGATTTTGAATCTACTTGATAAAAATATGCTTTTTTGAGGGTAGCCCAATGGTTTAGTGCTCAAATGGTAATCAAAATGTGGTGGTCCAAACCCACCAGTAGTTCTGGGAGAAAGCTGTGGCAGTCTACTCCCATAAAGATTTACAACTTTGAAAACTATGGGGCAGTTATACTCTGTCGTATATGGTTACTATGAGTCAGAATCTACTGGATGGCACACAACAACAACAACAAATCTCTCTTGGCAGAGAGGTCTCCAGTTTTTCTTTCTTATTGGTGTAACTTGTCATAGTTTGGGTTTCTCTATAAGCCAAACCTGAGACAAGGATTAGGGAGCAAGTAGCTGATCACAGGAACCACAAGTAGGGGAGTAGGGGATGTGAGGGAAGAGTATAATAGTATAATACCTCTAATAGTATATTATTAGGTTGGTTAAAGGAGCTCTGGTAGCATAGTGCCTAAGGCACTTGACTGCTAACCAGACGGCTCGTGGTTCAAACCCACCAGCCACTCCTCGGAAGGAAGGTTGGGCAATCTACTTCTGTAGTGATGCTGTCTTGGAAACCCAAGGAGGGGTCGCTGTGAGTCAGGTCTGACTCGATGGCCCATAACAACAACAACAACAAGGTTGGTTACTGCTGTGGAGAATGGTTTCTCAATCCCATTGAGACCCTCTGAGGAATGCTGTGGAATGCACTTATAATTGGCCCTCTGAAGGACAATATAACTGTGGCTCCTGCTCCTCATTGAGGGTTGCTCAGGAAAATCAGGTCCCCTGCTTTATGTAGGCTGACTGAGTCACTATGAATTTGAGAAGGCCCCAAGGCCGAACACCTGAGAGATGCAATGGGTACTTGACGTGGGAGAATTTTAGCAAGTCTGATGACTGTCCAACATAGTACTGATCCAGTCAGAGATAGTTCAATAGAATGGGGCAAGGAAGTCCAACAGCTTTGGCTCCATGGTTCACACTGGATTTCCCAATTATCTTATAGCATAATCTTCTTTGACAGAATGTCCCAAAAAGATAAAATGGAGTGCAGGCACATTGCAGTTTAATCCTTCATGGCTACTATCACCTGGCTTGTAGCTGTTCTCTTTTATTTTTCAGATAGTCTTTTGGTTTCCAAAAGCTCTATAACTTGTTTTTCTGGATATAAACTATGATTAAATCGTGCAAGTTTATTTCATTTTAAGTTCTCGATTTGATGTTATGCACATAGCAAGCACTCAATAAATACTTCTTGAAGGAACATTTTTTAAAATGACTTTCTGTATTAGGTAGACAAATATTAACTGTAATAGAGCCCTTCAGTAGGAAAACAGTTCCTTCAAAGTTTCAAAGTGACTGACAATGATTTATAAAGCTAGAAACTTCAATGAAAATGTTACCAGAGGTCACTTTTAAGCTATGGCAACAATCGTTTTTCATGATAAGCTGGCCTCCACCCACCTCCACCGAAGCCTCTGATTTACTATGATTACTCCAAATCTTGTCTTTTCAGTGTAAAAATCTCTGCAAACTGAGAGGGTAAAATTTTCCAGTGGAAACAGCTTCATTTCTTTTTGTTTCTGGTATTACATTAACTTGTTAATCATTTAAACACATATTTGTCTTTTAAAAATATTTTATGGCATAATGGCAAAAGAATATTTATAATGCATATGATTTAAATGATAATACAAAAATAAATGGTGTTTTATTTTTGAGACTATCACCAGTAACTTAAAGCTGTTTTTGTACCCCTTCTCAATTCCACCACTTCCCCAACAACCACCAAACATAGCTACTCTCCTGACTCTTGCTTTACTTTGTAGTCTTGGCACATACGCTTGTATTATTTCTAAATAAAGAAGTTGGTTTGTTCTTTATGCTTTTGAACTTCATATAATTGGAATCATATTGCATCTCTTCTTCTGTGACTGTTTTTTCCAATCACTATTATGTTGGTGACATTCATCCATGTCAATGCATGTAGCTAGAGTTCATTCATTTTCACTGTCATATTTTATCATAAGAATAAAACACAGTTTATTTATACAGTCTACTTTTGATGGATCTTTGAGTTATTTCTAGTTTCATTTTTTTCTACTATAAAAAGTGTTTCTGGCAGTGGTTTTATTAGAGCTGCTGTCACCAAGTATGGTCACTCGTGGTGTCACCACCCCCATCACCCCCCCCATGTACCTCCTCCCATAGTAGACCATACTGATTCCTTGGTAATGTTTATTATCAATTTTAATTGTAAATTAATTCAATATACTATTTTTTTAGATTGTATGAATACTAACACCAAAATTGTTTTGTAAAATTTTTCTACATTGAATTACAACATTATTAGTTACAACATTAAGTGAGTGGAAGCCATTTTGGATATTTCTCCTTCTTTTCCTTTAATGACTACTTCATTCTCAGAAAAGTTATAGATATAGGTTCACAAATACTAATTTACCATAATATTGTAGCTAAAACACCAGAAAATTGGACAAAATCAACAACTAGAAAAACACAGCAATGAAAACAACAACCTGTACTTGTAGTGTGTGTAAACAAAGCCACACGCTTTGAAGTGTCATTGTAATAGGGTAATAATGACAGCTCTGCCCAGAGCACATTAGAAGATTCAAAAAGTAAGTTAGCATAGAGTTTTTGCCTTGTAGGTATATTGATAGATGTAATCCGGACTTACAAAAAATGTCTCTGTTGTAACTAACTACAGGTATATTTTTACAAAATATAATAAATTTCTGTTGAAACACTGCACAAAATTTTATACATAGTTATTTTGGCATCACTCTTTCTGACAGTTTCAGCCAATGTGGCGTGCACCCGTAACACTTCCTAGTGACACCACAGTTCCTTGGATTGCTGGGTCATAAGGTTTATGCTTGTAGCTCATTTTGAGTTATGCTACATTGTCAAGTGAAGAAATTTATTCAACCTGTATGCTGAGCAAATAATCTGAGAAACTGGACTATATGAAGAAGAACATGGTGTCAGGATTGGAAGACAACTCATTAACCTGTGATATGCAGAATATACAACTTTGCTTGCTGAATGTGAAGAGAACTTGAAGCATTTACCAATGAAGATCAAAGATTACAGCCTTCACTATGGATTACATCTCAATATAAAGAAAATAAAAATTCTCACGACTGGACCAATAAGCAACACCATGATAAATGGAGAGAAGATTGAAATTTTCATTTAAAATGAAATGAAAAGGATTTCATTTTACTTGGGTTCATAATCTACCCCCAGAGGCATCAGTCAAGAAATCAAATGGCATATTGCATTGGAAAATCTGTTGCAAAAGACCTCTTTAAAGTGGTAAAAAGCAAAAAAATTTACTTTGAGGACTAAGTCATTCTTGACCCAAGCCATGGTATTTTAATTTCTTCATATGCATGCCTCATATGCATGTGAAAGCTGGACAATAAATTAGGAAGACCAAAGAATAGTTGATGCTGAGCAAATAATCTGAGAAGCTGGATTATATGAAGAAGAACATAACATCAGGGTTGGAGGAAGACTTATTAACAACCTGAGATATGCTGATGACAACTTTTCTTGCTGAAAGTGAGGATGATTTGAAGCACTTACTGATGAAAATTGAAGGCTACAGCCTTCTGTATGGATTACACCTCACAATATAGAAAACAATAATCTTCACAACTGGACCAATAAGCAGCACCACAATATATGGAGAAAAGATAGAAGTTGTCAAAGACTTCATACTACTTGTTTCTACAATCAACACCGATGGAAGCAGCAGTCAAAACATCAGACGACATATTGCACTGGGATAATCTGCTGCAAAAGACCTCTTTCAAATGATAAAGAGCAAAGATGTCTCCTTGAAGACTAAGATGTGAGTTCATATGCATCTGAGAGTTGGACAATGAATAAGGAAGACCGAAGAAGAGTAGATTCTTTTGAGTTGTGGTGCTGGTGAAGAATACGGAAAGTACCATGGACTGCTAAAAGAATTAACAGATCTGTCCTGGAGGAAGTGCAACCAGAATGCTCCTTGGAAGTGAGAAAAGCCAGACTGTGTCTCACCTACTTTGGTCATGTTGTCAGAAGGGACCATGCCCTGGAGAAGGATATCATGCTTGGTAAAGTGGAGGGTCAGCAAAAAAGGGGGAAGGCCCTCAAGGAGATGGATTGACACAGTGGCTGCAACAGTGGCCTCAGGTATGCCAAGCATTGTGAGGATGGCATGGGACTGGGCAGTGTTTCATTCTGTTGTACATAGGGTCACTATGAGGCACAACTGACTTGACGGTACCTAATAACAACATGCACGCAACAGCTGGACAAAGAATAGAGAAGATCAAAGAAAAAATGATGCCTTTGAATTATGGTGTTGGTAAATAATATTGAATATACCATAGACTGTCAGAAGAACGAACAAATCTATCTTGGAGGAAATACAGCCAGTATGCTCCTTGGAAACGAGGATGGTGAGCCTTTGTCTCACATACTTTGGTCATGTTGTCAGAAGGGACCAGTCCCTGGAGAAGGACATCATGCTTGGTAAAGGAGAGGATCAATGAAAAAGAGGAAGACCCTCAGGAAGATGGACTGACACAGTGGCTGCAAAAATGAGCTCAAACATAGCAATGATTGTGAGGATAGTCCAGAACTGGGCAATGCTTCATTCTGTTGTACATAGGCTTGCTATGAATCAGAATTGACTCCATAACACCCAACGACAACAACAACAGCAACAGCAACAGCAACAGCAACATGGTTTATGCATGTCACCATTCTGGCCCTGCTTGGCCTCAGATACACTCCTTACCATCCTTTATCTTGCTCTATTGGGTACCAGGACACAGACTCTTACAGGCTTTATGTGCCAGGCTTCTATATCAGGTGACTTCCAGCTTTGTTTTGCCAAAATTACCATACTGATGGATGAGAGGAGAGTTAAGGAAAAAGTCAGGCTACTTATTCCCATCCCTTTGTATTTTGGCAGTGTCTTTGGCTATAGGAGCTCTGGTGGCTTAGTGCCTAAGGCATTTGACTCCTAACCAGAAGGCTGGCGGTTCAAACCCACCAGCCACTTCTCGGAAGGAAGGTTGGGCAATCTACTTCCATAGTGTTACTGCCTCGGAAACCGAGGAGGGGTCGCTGTGAGTCGGATCCGACTCAACAGAAGTGCGCTACATTGTTGCGTTTGACTGTAGCTGTCTATGGTTTGAGGTTCCAATTGCAGCCAGACCTTTACTCTCACCTCTACTGAATGGTCTCATCCAAGATTTCACTGACCCTGCCTCTTTCCACCTTCCTTCTTCCTCTTGTTTCTCTTCTTCCTTCTCCTGTTTTTTCTTCTCTTCTGTCTCCTGCTTCATCATGCTCCCTTTCTCTGTCTAGTGGCAGTAGCAGATTCTTGTGCTTGCTAAACTTTGAGTTGTTTCATCCTTCCCAGTTTGGAAATCTCAGCTATTCTTTCACCAGTGTAACTAGTCCATATCGCAGAGTTTCTCTGTTTTAAATATCAAGTGACTTTATCTTCTGTTTCAGGAGTCCTGGTGGCATGCAACTGATTAATCACTTGGCTTCTAACCAAAAAGTCCACAGTTTGCACCCACCAGCTGCTTTGTGGGAGAAAGATGTGGCAGTCTGCTTCTGTAAAGATTTACAGCCTTGGAAACCCTAAGAGGCAGTTCTATTCTGTCCTATAGGGTCACCATGGGTCAGAATCAACTTGATGGCAATGGATTTATATGCTGCTTAGACCTGACTTCCATAACTTATCTCCAGCTTCAGTGTTGTCATTAGCTGCTGTATAGTAGATTCTGACTAATGGGACCCCATGTGTGCAGGCAGAGTAGAATTGCTCTGTAGGATTTTTTTGTTTTTTAATTTTTATTTTGAGACTCTAGTGATTTTTTAAAAAAAATTTTATTGTGATTTAGGTGAAAGTTTACAGAACAAATTAATCTTCCATACAGCAGTTCACATACACTTTGTCTCATGACATTGACTGCAATCTCCCACAATGTAACTGCTCTCCTCCCACTTCCTCCCCATAGTTACCTCTTCCCTGTGTCCTTCCCTCCATGCACTCCTGCCCCTTGAGCTGTCTCCCTGTGCATACACAGTCCTTCTATTCTCCCATTATTGATCTCTCCAAAGAGTGAATCTACCTAATGTAAATGTTCAGCTCATATGGCTGTCTTTTGTTTAGCTGGCAACCAGAGGAGTGGGTTCAAGTCCAGACCTGAAAGGCAGCTAGGGACCATAGTTTCAG
>NW_006921867.1:4313178-4315552 GCF_000298275.1 Orycteropus afer afer
AGACCCATCCTTGCATCTAGATGGCCACTTGCAACCTTTTAAGATCCCAGTCGCTACTCATCAAAGTAGGATGTGGAACAGCGTTTTTTGTGTAGCATGTTATGCCAATTGAGCTTTATGTCCCCTCTGACCATGGTCCCAATCACACAGGTCCAACTACTTGCTCCCTGTAGTTAGCTGGTTATGGCCAAGAAGTGACTACACCCTTGTCCCTTGTCAGCTCTACTATATAACTGGACATTCTTACAGAACATACAAATACATTAGTAGAAACATTGTCTGCCAACCCTATACATGATCATGGGAACACTCCCCCCTGCATAGACATACCTAATCGTTCAGCCTGTCCATCCATCTGTTCATGTTTTTCTTCACTGGCAATGTAGTGGTGTATGTACAAAAGGGTTCATCTTTGTTGTCTGTACCTCCCATGCACCTCTCTATGTCTTCCTCTTCCTCAATGCCACCGTGTTGATCACTCACTTTTGGCACATTGCCCTTCTTTTCACCCAAATCAATACTTGTCTCTACCTATCTAGCAGTGTTTCCTCCCCTGCCCTCCCACCCCTGGTAACCAACAAAGAAAATTTCCTTCCATATATAAACCTTGTCTTGGCTTTTCACAATAATGGACTAATACTATATTTGTCCTTCTGTAATTGACTTATTTCACTCAGCAAATGTCCTCCAAGTTCACCCATGTTCTGCACTGTTTTGCAGATTCTACATTATTCTGTATGGCTGCATAATATTCCATTGTGTATATGTACCATAGTTTGGTTATCCATTCTTGTGTTGATGGGCATGTAGGTTGTTTCCATCTTTTTGCTATTGTAAATAGCACTATTGTAAATATTACTGCAATGAATATGAGTGTGCATATATACGTTCTTGTCCTGGCTTTCAGTTATTTAGGATATATATCTAGTAATGGAATGGCTGGGTCAAATGGTATTTCTAATTCCAACTTTTTAAGGAATCTCCATACTGCTTTGTACAGTGGTTGTATCATTTTACAGTCCTACTGGCAGTGTATGGGAGTCCAAATCTAACTATATCCTTGTCAGCATTTATTATTTTCAGTCTGGTTGAACTTTGCTACTAAGGTTGGGGCAAGATGGTAACTCATTGTTGTTTTGATTTTCATCTCTCTAATGGTTAATGTTGGAGCTCTGGTGGCATAGTGCCTAAGGCATTTGACTGCTAACCATAAAGCTGGCAGTTCAAATCCACCAGCCACTCTTTGGAAGGAAGGTTGGGCAATCTACTTCTGTGACGATACCACCTCTGAAACCCAAGGAAGGGTCGCTATGAGTTGGGGTCAACTCAATGGCTGTATGTTTGTTTTTTGTTTTTGGTAATGGCTAATGATGGTGAACACTTCTTCATGTGTTTGTTGGCCACCCAAATATCTTCTTTAGTGCAGTATCTATTCATGTTTTCTGCCCATTTTTAAATTGTATTATTTGTCTTTTTGTCATTGAGGTGTTGGAGTATTCTATAAATTCTAGACATAAGTCCCTTGTCAGATATGTCATTGCCAAATATTTTTTCCCCAATCAGTAGGTTCTCATTTGACTCGTTTGGAGAAGTCTTTGGGAGCACATAAAAATTTAATTTTTAGAAGGTCCCATTCATCTAGTTTAATTTTTGCTGCTTGTGCATTTTGGGTTATGCTTGATGGTCTATTTATGTAATATATTGTTGTTATTGTTGTTATGAGCCATCAAGTCGGACCCAACGCATAGCAATCCCTCCTTGGGTTTCTGAGGCAGTATCACTATGGAAGTAGATTGCCCAACTTTCCTTCTGAGGAGTGGCTGGTGGGTTTGAACTGCCGGCCTTCTGGTTAGCAGTTAAATGCCTCAGGCACTACACTACCAGAGCTCCATGCCATATATTGTTGTTGTTGTTAGATGCTGTCCATTCATCTCCGACTCATAGCGACCCCATGCACAGCAGAACAAAACACTGCCTGAACCCTCACTAGCTCCACAATCCCTACTATACTTGAGCCCATCATTGTAGCCACCATGTAAATGCATCTTGTTGAAGGCCTCCCCCTCTTTCATCGACCCTCCACTTTACCAAGCATGACATCTTTCTCCAGGGAATGGTCCCTTCTGACCACATGACCAAAATAGGTGGACAAAGTCTGGCCAGTCTCGCTTCCTTGCTCCTCAGCACTTGAAACAGTTCCTTAGCGGTTGACTTTCCCAATGCTACACTTCTTCTAATGTCCTGACTGCTGCTTCCATTGGCATTGATTGTAGAACCAATCAACGTGAATTCTTTGACAACCTCAATCTTCTCTCCATTTATTGTGATGCTGCTAATTGGTCCAGTTGTGAGGATTTTTGTTTTCTTTATATTG
>NW_006921867.1:4318912-4321432 GCF_000298275.1 Orycteropus afer afer
AACAACAAAAATGCACTGCTCTCGAGTGAGATCTGACTCATAGTGACCCCTCCTTGGTTTTCTGAGGTGGTATCTCCATGGAAATAGATTGCCCAACCTTCCTTCTGAGAAGTGGCTGTTGAGTTTGAACCACCAGCTTTTTGCTTAGCAGTCAAATGCCTTAAGCACTATGCCACCAGACTACACTATGCCAAATTGTTTTCCAAATTAATTATACCAATTTATAGTCCTACCAATTTTATAAAAATTCTGCTTGCTCCAAATTATCTCCGACACTTGATACTGTTAGTCTTTTAATTTGTGGCAACTTTTGGGTATATAGCATTTTTCCACTGTGGTTTTAGTTTGCATTTCAATAATTAAACATGAAGCTGAGCATTTTTTCCTAAGTTCTATTGCAAGCAAGGTAACATGGTGAGAAAATTGAATAAAAGGCTTTTTAAGCTGAGACTTGGTGAAAAATAATCTGCTGTCCTACAAAACCTTGGCTTTCAACTGTTACATGGTGAAGTACTCATCATTCTCACTGCTGTCAAATTGGATTCAACTCATAGTGACCCCTCCTTGGGTTTCTGAGGCAGTATCACTACAGAAATAGATTGTCCAATCTTCTTTCTGAGGAGTGAATGGTGGGTTTGAACCACTATCCTTCTGGTCACCAGTCAAATGCTTTAGGCACTATGCCATCAGAGCTCCCAACTCATCATTATTCCTATGGATATGATATTTAGATCATGAGCTCATCAATAGAATGCAATACATAATACTGTTTTTGTTGTTTCCCTAATATATACAGAATGAGCAAATGAATTAATTAATGGCATGGAAAAACCACAGACCCATTCAAATTACATTGAATTTCCTATAGCTTGACCAGAATTGTGATTGTCCTGTAGAGTTTCTTGTAAGAAATTCTTAGAGCAAGAAACTCTTTAGGAAGATAAATAATACCTACATATACTGACACAAATTTTCAGTTCCATATTTAGACTCATGGTGCTCCATTATTGTGCATATAGGCAAGACTATAAAATCCCTTTTTTGAAATAAAAACAGAACAGCTGGATGTTACCAAATCAAAACCAAACGCACTGCCGTCAAGTGGATTTTGACTCACAGCAGCCCTATAGAACAGAGTAGTATTCCCTTATAAGGTTTCAAAGATTCTAAATCTTTATGGAAGCAGGCTGCCACATGCCTCTTCCATGGAGCAGCTGATGAGTTCTAACCTCTGACCTTTTGGTTAGCAGCCAAGAGCGTCAACCACTGAACAAATAGGACTCCTTTGGATGGTAACAGTGTCACCTTTAAATTCATTAATCAAACATTCAAACATAATAAGATTTCACATGTAATTAACCCATTAACATAATGAGAAGCAAAAATGTCTGTAACCAAAGATTCACTGAGCATTTCTTTCATTCATGTAGCAGATATAAAACTTCTGATACTTTTTGTGTTCAATTCACATTCTATGCCAATATCCTAAATTTGCAGATGTGATCTAACAAGCATAGATTCACATGGTTGGCATGACACAGAATTTTTTAAATATCAGCCATCTCAGGAACGTTATTCTTGTTAATCTGGAAGCTTCTTTGTGGTGTTTGAGCTTGACTCTCAGAGATTCAGATGTCAAAGTATTTTTAGAACAAGTCTGTAAGGCATCATTATTTTGTAATTATAATCTTGTTGATTGACAGCAAATGTTGTGTTCCATGAAAACGTTGCTGCATTGAAGTGATCCTGGTTAGTGCTGGAGACAGACTGCTTAGATGTAAACTCTCAGGAGTTGAAAGAAGTAACTTAAAGTGATTTTGAATTCACCAGCAGGAAGAGACATGATCTCTCATAAAATGCTGAAAGATTGTTTATGCCTCAGTCTTTTTGCATAACCATTTTACGTTTTAAACATTTAGAAATTTGATTACTGACAGGTAAAAATCTTTTGCTCAAAGGCTACTCTTAAAAATCATCTTGATGTTATTTGTTGAAATTGCAAATGTTTTATTTAAAAAAAAGGTGGAGAAATTACAGAAGCTGCAGGCCATATGATCGTTGCAATTTTCCACAGAAAGAGCATATGCAGCTATTCTACATTGCCTGGTAGAACAAGAGAAGAAAATATGAGAAATTATAACAACAGTTTGAAAAAAAAATTTATAATAAAAACCAATTGTATAAAGCTTTATTATTTATTAAATCTCCATTTTTAATTGTTGACAATTCATTGGCATAAATCATTTGGTGTTGCAAAGAATGGTGGGTGATTCAGAATTACATGACTGTTTTTCTCCTCCCATGAGTGTAACACAAAATCAATATAAAATTCTGTGATGTAGACAGGACTCTGGGCCTATGCAAGACTAGTGGCATCTGAAGAATTATATAGATAATGTGAGCTGTGACTCACCAAGTGTTGGTGGTCTAAGTTTATACCTTTGTTGTTGTAATGTGCCGTTGAGTCGGACCCGACTCATAGCGACCCCTCCTTGGGTTTCCAAGGCAGTATCACTACAG
>NW_006921867.1:4321532-4322047 GCF_000298275.1 Orycteropus afer afer
TTCCTTCCAAGGAGTGGCTGGTGGGTTTGAACTGCCAGCCTTCTGGTTAGCAGTCAAGTGCCTTAGGCACTATGCTACCAGAGCTCCCACTTTATACCTACTACTATTTATAACCAAGATCAATGAATGTGGAGTTGGCCATTCCTTTAATTTCAATGGTTTTATGAATCTTAGAGTTGGTTTTCTAAGTCAGTAAGAAAATTCAACTTAATGTCTGAATGGTCAACAATATGTACCATCCACATCACAAGACACTTTACCAGAATTATGATGATTTTGAAGGGGAAAAGTGAAACAAATTATGATCACTTTTCTCATCTCAATCATTAATTCAAATAAGCACTTGGATTTCACATGTCCTCATAAAGCTGGAATCTACTTCCGTAGTGATACAGCCTCGGAAACCCAAGGAGGGGTCGCTATGAGTCGGGTCCGACTTCGACGGCACATAACAACAACAACAACAACATAAAGCTGGATGTGAAGAATAGGTGCCATATTTACGAAAATAAAAG
>NW_006921867.1:4322498-4325509 GCF_000298275.1 Orycteropus afer afer
TATTCACAGTTGTCATATTTATATAATATTTATATACAATGCATTTTGCTTGGCAGATTGATTTGACCTAACCTACAAATTAATATGGTCCACCTCAACATTTACAATTCCATTATCTTCTTCCAGTAGTATCAAAATAGCATCATAACTGATCTCCCTCATCCACTCTTGCCCCCCTTCTAGCCATCCTAAATGTAGCACTCAGGGAGACCTTTTAAAAAGGTCAATTAAATCATCTCATCCCTTCATTAAAACTCTTCTCACTCTACCAAGAGTAAATTCCAAACCCATTACCTTGACCTATATAACTGGATGGTGCCTCTTTCTCTAATTTCAACTTAGCTTTGCTCTTGTAGCTTCAGGCAAGCTAGCTCTCTTTTTTGCTCTCAAATATATTAAACTTTTGACCCCCGAGTTATTTGCTATTCTTTTTGCCTAGAATGCTCTTTTCCCCTGCTACTATTTTCTGAGTAGTCAGACATTCATTCATCCATTCATTCACTTGTTCATTTGTCTTATCAATAACTCAAGATCCTCTGCTGGGATGATTTTTACTCACCAGGGTGTATTGGGAAATATCTATAGACATCTGTGATTGTCACAACAAGAGTGGTGATACTCCTGCTGCTAAATATCCTAAATTGCACAGGATGTACTCCCACAACAAAAATATTATCTAATGAAAATATCAGGAGCAGAAACAGTGAGGACTTTGGCAATAATTTTAATGCTTCTTCTAGGTTCCAGAGATATGATGGTGAACTAAATGGGTATGGCCTAAACTTTTATAAGCTAATAAACTAGGGATAAAGACAGTCAATAAGATGGCTGACAACTAAATGTATATTTTCAAATCATATAGAGTGCTCATAAGTAAGAGGGGTTAAGATTTTGATTTTGAAGAGGAAAAGTGAAACCAATTGTATAGCAAGTGGTGTTATAGAAGGTGATATCTATGCTAAGACCAGATGAATGAAAGAAAGACTTAGCCACAATTTATATACATAGTAAGAATTTATGGAATATCCTCAGTAAAAAGTAGTATTTTCTTAACCATGGTCTTTTATTATTACTGGGAACACTTCAAATTATTTTTTTAGAAGCTTTTCAACACAGATTCTTTGCCAGGGGGACTAATCTAGCATTTGTCTCTTGTGAGCAATTAAATCCTCACAAAGTTAGTGGAATTGCCAAATTTATGTGCTGTCTGCTCATTTCTACAAAATTATCTGTAAAGTGTATATAATTTCCTAACCTCACTAGCCACCACTCATCTGTCAGTTTGTAATGCTCTGGTGACTTGAGTGTGGCTGTGATGCTGGAAGCTATGCCACTGGTATTTCAAGTGCCAACCCGGTCATTCATGGTGGACAGGTTTGAGCAGAGTTTCCATAGTAAGACAGACTAGAAGGAAGGACAGGGCCATCCACTTCTGAAAAATGGCCACTGAAAACCTTATGAATAGCACTGACATATTCTCTAATATGTTACTGGAAAACTTTATGAAAAGCTGTGAAACGTTGTTTGATATAGTGCCGCAAGATGATGTTGGAGGACACTCAAGATAAGACTGGGTAAGAGCTGCCTCCTCACAGTAGAGTTGACCTTAATGACATAGATGAACTAAAGCTTTGGGGACCATCATTTGCTGATGTGGCATGACTCAAATTGAGAAAAAAACAGCAAACATGTATTACTTATCAGAACGTGGAATGTATGGAGTACAAATCAAAGAAAATTGGAAGTGGTCAGAAAGGGAATGGAACATATAAAGTATAAAGATCAATATCTTAGACATTAGTGAGATGAAATAGCCATTTTCAATCAGACGGTCATATGGTTTACTATGCTGGGGATGACAAATTGAAGAGAAATGATGCTGCATTCATTGTCAAAAATAACATTTCAAGAGGTACCCTGAAGTATAGTGCTGTGAGTGATAAGATAATGTCCATACATCTACAAGGAAGACCAATTAATACTACTATTATTAAAATATACACATCAATCACTAAAGCCAAAGATGAAGATATTGAAGATTTTTACCCACTTCTGTAATTTGAAATTGACCAAACATGCAGACCAGATGTATTGATAATTACTGTTGATTGGAATGCAAAAGTTGGAAACAAAGAAGCATCAGTAGTTGGAAAATTTGGCCCTGGTCAAAGAAATGATACCAGAGATCAGATGATGGAATTTTGCAATTGTTGTTGTTATGTGCCATTGAGTTGGACCTGACTCATAGCGACTCCTCCCTCCTTGGGTTTCTGAGGCAGTGTCACTACGGAAGTAGACTGACTAATTTTCAACAACATAAACAGCCACTACACATGTAGACCTTGCCAGGTGGAAAACACAGGAATCAAATTGACTGGATCTGTGGAAAGAGGCAATGGAGATATTCAATATCATCAGTAGAACAATGCCAGCAGCTGACTGTGGAGCAGACCATCAAATGTTACTATATAAGTGTAAGTTGAAGCTAAAGAAAATTAAAACAAATCCATGAGAGAACAAAATATGGCCTTGATTATATCCCACTTGAATTTAGAAACCATCCAAAGAACAGATTTGATGTATTTAACACCAATGACCAAAGACCAGACAAGTTGTGAGATGTCATCAAGAATATCATACCTGAAGAAAGTGAAATGTCATTAAAAAGACAAGAAAGGAAGGAAACACCAAAATGGATGTCAGAAGATACTCTGAAACTTGTTCTTGAGTGGAGAGTAGCTAAAGCAAATGCAAGAAATGATGAAATGAAAAGACTGAGCAGTAGATTTCAAAGGGAGGCTTGAGAAGACAAAGTAAAGAATTGCAATGAAATGTACAAAACCTGGAATTAGAAACCAAAAGGGAAGAATATTTTTGGCATTTCTCAAACTGAAAGAACTCAAGAAAAAATTAAAGTCTTGAGTTGCAATACTGAAGGATTCTGTGGGCAAAATATTGAATGATGCAGGAAGCATCAAAAGAATAGTCACTGTACCAAAAAGAATTGGTTA
>NW_006921867.1:4325769-4328118 GCF_000298275.1 Orycteropus afer afer
ATTGGTGCTCATTTCTAAAGAATGGTGATCAAATAGAATGTGGAAATTATCAAACAATATCAGTAATATCACACATAAGTAAAATTTTGCTGAAGATATTTTAAAAATGTTGCAGCAATACATTAACAGAGAACTGAGAGAAATTCAAGCAAATTCAGAAGAGGATGTGGAACAAGGGACATTATTGCTAATGTCAGATGGATCTTAACTGAGAGTAGAGAATACCAGAAAGATGTTTACCTGCATTTTATTTGACTATGCAAATGCTTTCAAAGCTGTGGATCATAAAAAATTATGAATAACATTGTGAAGAATGGGAATTCCAGAACACTTAATTGTGCTCATAAGGAACCTGTACATAGACAAAAAGACTGTCATTCAAACAGAACAAGGAGATATTGCATGGTTTAAAATCAGGAAGGGTGTGCATCAGGATTGTATCTTTTTACCATACTTATTCAATCTTATGATGAAGAAATAATCCAGAAGTTTGGATTGTATGGAGATGAATGTGGCATGAGGATTGGAGGAAGACTCTATAGCAATCTGTGACATGCAGATGACACAATCTTACTTGCTGAAAGTGAAGAAGTCTTGAAGCATTTATTGATGAAGATCAAAAACTACAACATTCAATGTGGATTGTACCATAACATAAAGAAAACAAAAATCCCCACAGCTACACCAGTGAACAGCATCATGATAAACGAAGAAAATGATGAAATTGTCAAGAATTTCATTTTACTTGGATCCACAATCTATGCCCAAAAAATCAGCAGTCAAGAACTCAAATGACATATTGCATTGCAAAAATATGTTGCAAAATACCTCTTTGGAGTGTTTAAAAGTAAAGAAGTCACCCAAAATGCACAAACAACAGAAGACAAACTAGATCACCAGGACCTTCTAAAAATTAAATTTTTATGTTCATTGAAAGACTTCTCCAAAACAGAACCTACAGATTGGAGGGAAAAATGGCAATGCTATATCTGACAAGGCACTTATCTCTAAAATTCATAAAACTTCAACAGCTCAACACAAAAAGGATAAACAATTGAAAAATGAGCAAAGGATACAAACAGACACTTCACCAAGGAAGATACTCTGGCAGCCAACAGACACATGAAGAAATTTTCACGATCATTAGCAATTAGAGAAATTCAAATCAAAACAACAATGAGATATCATCTCACACCAGCAATAATAGCAAAGTTACAATAAGACACAAAACAACAAATGCTGGAGAGGATGTGGAGATATTGGAACTCTCGTATACTGCTGGTGGGACTGTAAAATGGTACAACCACTGTTGAAAATGGTATGGCACTTCCTTGAAAAGTTGGAAATAGAAATGCCACTTGATTCAGAAATCCCTAGGAATATATCCTAAAAAGGTGAGATCTGGGACACAAATAGATATATGCACACCCGTATTCATTGCAGCACTATTTACAATAGCAAAAAGATGGAGACAACCTAAGAGCCCCAAAACAGATGAATGGGTAACCAAACTATGGTACATACACAGAGTGGAATACTATACAATATTAAAGAATAATAAAGAATACACCAATCACCTCCTAATGTGGAGGAACTTGGAGGACATTATGTTAGGTGAAATAAGTCAATCACAGAAGGACAAATATTGTATGAACCTGTTATTATAAAAAGTCAAGGAAAGATTTACACTGGGAAGGAAATTGTCTCTTTTGGTAACCAGGAGTGAGAGGGGAGAGGAAGAGAAGGAAAATAGATGGATAGTTAAGAGACAGGTGTTGATATGGGTGAAGGTAAAGGTAATATAACAAGAGTGTGTGACTAGCACAATATCTCTAAGGAAAAGGAAGACATGGAGATGTGAACAACAGGTACAGGCAATAAAGGCAAATACTATTGCACACACAATACTGCATTATCAGTAATAAAAAAACAAAAAATACAAACTCACTGCCATTGAGTCAGCTCTGACTCTCAGTGACACCCACTGGTTTTCTGAGGCTGTAAATCTTTACAGAAGTAGATTGCCCCATCTTCTTTCTGTGGAGCAGCTGGTGGATTTGAACTGCTGACCTTATCTGCTTCACCACCAGAGCTCTCATTATCAGTAATAGCAAACATTAATCTACAGGTGGATACATAGGTAGACAGGCAAGAAGATCAGGTATAGATAGTTAAACTTGAATATACCCATGACCATACATAACTTTGGAAGAGGATATTCCTGCAAAGGATTTATATGTGCTATAAAGATGTCCCAGCCACTCCTCAGAAGGAAGGTTGGGCAATCCTACTTCCGTAGTGATACTGCCTCGGAAACCCAAGGAGGGGTCGCTATGAGTCGGGGCCGAC
>NW_006921867.1:4329088-4333149 GCF_000298275.1 Orycteropus afer afer
CATCCACCTATCTACACTTCATTCTAGTTATACAAAGTCTTGATTCCCCCCATGGGTTGTGCTTTATTATACCACGCTTTTATGTATATCAGTCTTTCTTCCTGCATGCTTTTCTCTTGCATCTCAATTTAATTGCTCTCTCGTGCATTTTTCAAACAGGGTGTCTGACATCACCTTCTTTGGCACAATGTTCTAACTTCTATTAGTTTGGTTATTTGCCTATTAATTATTGATTTACATTTTATAAGCATTAATATATGCAGTTGGTAAAGAATTCATAACATATAAATGGATAAATATTAATAAGTCTCACTAATACTCTATTCCCCCAATTCAGTTTCCTAGAGGCAATGACTATTTCTAGATTTTCTTTTCTTTTCTTTTTTTTTAAATTGTGATTTGGGAGAAAGTTTACAGAGCAAGTTCATTTTCCATACAGCAGTTCATACACATTTTGTTTCATGACATTGATTACAATCCCCATAGTGTAAGTTTTCTTCCTACTTCCTCCTTGTGGTTATTTTTCCCTGTGTCCTTCTTTCCTATGAATTTCTGCCCACTGAACTCTCTCCCTGTGCAAATGCTGCCCTTCTGATCTCTCATGAGTGATTGTTCTAAGGAGTGTAGCTACCTACTGTAAATGTTCACCTTATACACCTATTGTTTGGCTGGAAGCCATGGGAGTGAGTTCAATTCTAGGCCTAAAGGGTAACTAGGGCCATAGTCTTGGGGATTTCACCAGTCTCTGTCTAACCAGTAAGCCTGGTCTTTTTTATGATTTTGAATTTTGTTCCACATTTTTCTCCCACTCTGTCCAGGGTCTCCTGCACTGATCCCTTTCCAAGTGATTGACAGGGCTAGCTAGGCACCATCTAGTTCTTCTGCTCTTACGGTCAAGTAGGCTGAGGTTCCCACAGTACACTAGTCCATTGGAATAATTGAATGACTATTTCTAGATTTTTGATGTCTCATTTAGAAATATACAAGTCTCTATGTTTATGTATGTATATATGTATACACTTCTGCATATAGGATGTCATACTACATATACTCTTCTGCTACTTGCTCTTTTCCAGTGCAATAGAGTTTCTTTTCTCACCATATGGAATTTCATCAATATGTATAATACATGCATGGTACTCTGTGATATGAATATATGGTAATTTATTCAAGCAGATTCCAACCTATGGCATTTATATTGTGTACTGCCTTTGCTGTTAGAATGAATAGCACAAAGAATACTGCATTACACAAAACACAGATTAACTTCTTAGAAGTACAATGATTGTAATTAAGGCTATGAACATTATAAAACTTGATAGAATGAGCTCTACAACTCTCAGAACCATTATACCCATTTTTTTGTCTGTTTGTTTTAAGAGTCTTGTCTCTTAATTCTCACAACTCTTGGTGACTACCACTATATTAAAAATGAACATTTTATTTTTTAATTTTTATTTTAAGAGCTTGTTTTAAAGAGATCAGTGCAGCTTGTTTTACATTCAACATTACGTGTACATTTTGTTTCACTCCCAAGTTACCATGTCCAACCCTAACACAGTTTCTTCCCCTCCCTACCCAGTAACCCTCCTCCTGTGTCCCTCCTATCCATGAAATCCTGTCTGTCCTGCACTTCCTCAATTTGTACATCTTGTTAACTATTGGGCTAAAAGCTAGCCCCTGGTGGTGAGCTTTATTGCAGGCGCAGAATGTATTCCAGGGCCATAACATTGGGGGTCTCATCAGACTTCATCTGACCAGTAATTTTGGTTATTATTGAGTTTTTGGACTTTGTTCCATGATTTCTCTCCCACTCTATCCAGGATCTCCAGATTTGATACTTTCCTGAGTGGTTGGCATTGGTAACCAGGCACCATCTAGTTCTTCTGGTCTCTAGGGCCATCATGTCCTAGGGCTGATTGCTTCCAAATGCCTTTATTTATTTATTTATTTATTTATTTATTGCATTGTTCTTCACTTACGATGCTAGGAGACAATTAGCTTCATCTTAGATGGTCACTTGAAAGCTTTTAAGACCCCAGTCGCTAACCACTAATGTAGGATGTGGAACAAGGCTTTCATGCATTTTGTTTGGTGGCCCCCAGTACTATGGTCCTGAGATGATAGATCTATTGGATCTCTCTCCCATAGTGTCTGGGTGTCTGTGAGAGATTACTCTGTGTCTTCTATTGTTTCTGTAAGGATTGCAGGCATTATGTATCACTGGTGTCTGTGCAAGATTAGCCTCAGCTCAATGTATCCTTGGTCTAGAGTATACTCCTGTTCACTGACCCCTATCTGATCCTCTCAGGTGTTTATGTGTTTATCTGTAGCCTGGTGTTTGGTGTTAATGGTAATGGACACACTGGTTGGTATTAGCATCTGTCATCTATCTCTTATGTGCACAATTCGGTGTCTTCCCATTTCCTAATGTTATCATGGTGGTCAAAAACCCTTTCTGTATATCCCTCCCCTTACCCACGTCAGCATGTGGGCCCTAACTAGCCCGAAATTAATCCCTCCCTTTCCCTCCTCATCCCAGTAACCTACAAAGTGAGTTCCCTTTCCCAAGCAGACCCTTCTTTGTCTTTTTACAGTAATGGGCTCATACAGTATTTGTCTTTCTGCCATTGACTTATTTCACTCACCATAATAACCTCCAGGTTCATCCACATTGTGAGATGATTTGTGTATCCTTCATTGTTCTTTAATGTAGCATAGTATTCCATTGTGTGCATGTAACATCATTTGGTTATCCACTCATCCATTGATGGGCCTTTAAGTTGTTTCCATCTCTTTGCTATGGTGAATTTTGGTGCAATGAACATAGGTGTACATATGTCTGTTCGTGAGCTATCTCTCGGCTCTATAGGATATATTCCTAGTAATGGAATTCCTGTGTGAAATGGCACTTCTATTTTCAGATTTTTTTAAGAAAACACCATACCATTTGCCACAGTGGTTGTACCATTTTACAATCCCACCATCAGTGCACAAGAGTTCCAATCTCTCTGCAACCTCTCCACCATTTCTTATTTTCTGACCTTTTGAACTTTGCTATCATTGCTGGGGTGAGATGATATCTCATCGTTGTTTGATTTGCATCTCTCTAGACTAAATATTGTGAAAATGTCAATACTACCTAAAGCAATCTATACATTTAACACAATCCCGATCCAGATTCCAACAAAATTTTTAAGGACATGGAAAAACCAATTATTAATTTCATGTGGAAAGGAAAGAGACCTCGAATAAGCCAAGCACTTCTGAAGAAGAAAAAGTGGGAGGTCTCACACTCCCAGATCTTAAGAACCACCATACAGCCACAGTAGTGAAAGCGGCATTGTATTGGTACAATGATAGACAGATAAACCAATGGAACAGAATCGAAAGTCCAGATATAGACCCATTCGTCTATAGACAACTGATCTTTGACAAAGTCCAAAACCCATTAAATGGGGAAGAGACAGCCTCTTTAACAAATGGTGCTGGCAAAACTGGATACCCACCTGCAGGAAAATGAAACAAGACCCATACCTCACCCCATATACAAAAACAAACTCAATCTGGATCAAAGACTTAAATGTAAAATCCAAAATTATAAAATTCATCAAAGATAAAATAGGGGCAAATCTGGGAGCCCTAATTTATTGGATAAATAGGCTATCGAGCATAACCCAGAATGTGCAGGAGGTAGAAGAGAAGCTAGATGACTGGGACCTTTTAAAAATTAAATTATTACACTCATCAAAAGACTTCGTCAAATGGGTAAAAATAGAACCTACAGATTTGGAGAAAATATTTGCCTATGACATATCTGATAAAGGACTTATCTCCAAAATCTAATGAAAACTTCAACACCTCAATACCAAAAAGACAAATAACCCAATTCACGAATGGGCAAAAGACTTGAACAAACACTTCACTAAAGAAGATATACAGGTAGCCAACAAACATATGAGAATTGCTTGCAATAATTAATCATTGTTGTTGTTGTTGTTGTTAAGTGCCGTCGAGTCGTTTCCGACTCATAGCGACCCCATGCACAGCAGAACGAAACA
>NW_006921867.1:4337756-4340516 GCF_000298275.1 Orycteropus afer afer
GGTAGGGTAACAAGGGAACGTGTTCAGTGCAGACCAGTGAGTAAGCACAAGCCCGCCTTGTTTCAGTGCCTATGAGAGATGCAAATCAAAAATGATCATTTTAGATTGCAAGGATTTCATTCACTCATTCAGTCATTTATTTGATATCTCATCTATTTAGCAACTATAACTAAGAATTCACTCTAAGAAAAATACTATACCCTAGGCTGTAAAGATACAATTATTAAACAATATAAACAGTACTCTCTCTCTCTCACTGCCGTCAAGTCAGATCTGAATCTTAGGGACCCCTCCTTGGGTTTCAGAGGCGTTATCACTGCAGAAGTAGATTGCCCAATCTTCCTTTTGAGGAGCGGCTGGTGGGTTTGAACTGCCAGCCTTCAGGTTAACAGTCAAATGCCTTAGGCACTACACCACTGGAGCTCCTACATAAATAGTACTAATACCTCTCAAAGAATAGAATGTCTAATGAGGGATAGAGAAAGAAAGAACATATAATTTACAATTCTGGGACAAATGCTACAATGGAGGTAGCTGAGGAAGGGGAAAGATCTCATCCTATCTTGATGCATTGAGATGATACCTACAGGAAGTATTTTCTAAAGTTAATGAAAGTTAGTCAAAGAATGGTGTTTTAGGAACAACTGCAAAGCTCAGGAACAAGAGAGAACATTGTGCAATTTGAGAACTGAGAGTACTCAGTACAGTTATAAGGGAGGTTGTTTAATGTGGAGTTGGGTAAGAGATGTTCATGTGGACATAGAAAGATAAACATATATTATAAGCCTTGCAAAGAAGTTAAGATTTCATATTGTGACCAGTGAGCCAGGATGGGAGGTAGTCGATATGGTTCTAATCAATAAGTTAGTACAATAGGAAATATGCTTTACACTACTGCAAAAATGGCAAGGAGACCACATCTCCTGGCCTCCTCTAACCACACAAGAAGAAGACAGAATCACCATCAGTAACCCAAGGCCTATTTCCTGCAAGGGCAGATGTGCTGCCTCCCTCCAGCCCTTTCACCAACCGTTCCTCCCAAAGCACCCACCACCTCTCTCTTGGGTCTGATAATTCCCTGCAGTGGCCACACAGAACTCACAGATTACGGGGTTTATTAGGGAAGCAACAGGCTACAATTCAAGTTCAGGAAAAATGCTCAGTCTCTCTCCCAGCCCACAGTCTCTCTCCTAACAGTCTCTCACAGTCTCTCTCCCAATAGTGAGTGTCCTTCGCTGTCTCAGTCAGCAATGCGTGTCTCTTGCGTCTCTTTCCCAGCAGCTCGTGTCTCTTTCAGGAGTGCGTCTTCCTCAACCAGCAGTCAGAGAGAGACTTCTTCTGCCTCTAGGAGGCCTTCTTTTGAGCCTGGCAGAGTTCCACACTAACCAAACATAACACCAGAATTCTAAGCACCTGAGAGAGAGCGAACCTCCCAGACCAATGCTTTGTGCCACGCCCAACAGAAATACCCCAGGTGGATAACTTTTACAATCAGGAGCTCTTCAGTTGCTCACAGCAAATTCCACCACAGAGTTTACAAAGTCTTATGGCTAGACAAGCCACACTAAGTAATTAACTACACCACAACTGTAGATCTCTGATGGAATAAACAGGAAAGGAGGAGGTAAAATGAAAACTTTTTGATGTACATTAAGAGATGCTGGTAAGTGGCAGATAAAAGAAATTGGAAATATTGTTGGTGGTACAGTCAGTAGAACCATGTGATTGATATTAAATTTGGGGGTGAGGATAAGAAATCAATGAGATGAGGTCAGGTTTCAAGCCTGAGTATGTCGGTAGATGGTACATGCTTTAGTTGTATTCCTCATTTGATTGTAAGTTCCCATAGGAAGAGAAATTGTTTTATTTTTACTTCATGTCCACAAGTATGTGCCTCTTATGTAGACTGTAAATAACAAAATGAGCAAATGAATAACTAAATTATACTATTTTATAGGAGAGGTGGACAATATTAGAAAAAGTTTCTTGTTTGACCGTAACACCAAGAAGGAGTAGACTTTTAGCTAAGAGTAATTTTATGTTTGTATCCGGAAGAAATAATAGTGTGTAGTATTTTTTTTTTTTCTATTGCTGTTTGTTAACTTCTTTATGTACAAACCCAAAGAAACACACATACTGTGAGTTCAATATCCATCCCTGCCTGTCATCTAATTTCATAGTGTTATTACTCACTCATCAAAGTTTCAACATAAATTCTGTTTTGGTCTAGGTCGTACTATGAATGCTCTTAATGTATCAAGTTGATAACCTCTCAAATACATTTCTTTTTCACTTAATCCGTTTAATTACTGCAAACAAATGATGTTTTTAGTTAATTTTGTTGCTCTGTTTTTAATTCAGGAAACTTCACTGGCATATAGACACTGTACCCAAGGAGGGATCACTGTGAGTTGGGTCCGACTCGATGGCAAATAACAACAACAACAACACAGACACTGTATGACTTATAATTTAAAGTTGTTGTCCTACATTGATAATGCTACACCTATCTTACTCTTTCTCCAATGTATGCTGATTCTTGGAATAAATACCTAGGAACTGATGACTCTCTTTTTCTTAGCAAATTTAATCTCTTTGCCAATAATTTTTTTTTTATAGAAATAAAAACCTTACCCCCTCCTCATGCCCATTAAGCATGATTATTATTTGGGCTGTAAGAACATTTAATGAGCTATATTGAGCTGCATCTTTTTTCACAGTTTAGACAAATACTTGGATCATTCTTATGGATATATATCC
>NW_006921867.1:4342881-4344286 GCF_000298275.1 Orycteropus afer afer
TGGAAGCAAGAATGGCCAGACTTCGTCTCACCTATTTTGGTCATGTTGTCAGAAGGGACCATTCCCTGAAGAAAGATGTCATGCTTGGTAGTGTGGAGGGTCGATGAAAGAGAGGGAGGCCTTCGATGAGATGGATTGACACAGTGGCTGTGATGATGTGCTCAAGTATAGCAGGGATCATGGAGCTGGCGCAAGATCAGGCAATGTTTCATTCTGCTGTGCATGGGGTCGCTATGAGTCGGAAATGACTCAACGGAACCTAACAACAACAACAACATATCATTATTATGGAGCACTGGTGGCATAGTGCCAAAGGCATTTGACTGCTAGCCAGAAGGTTGGTGTTTCTAACTCACCAGCCACTCTGTGGAAGGAAGACTCGGCAATCTACTTCTGTAAAGGTTTACTGCCCCAGAAACCCAACGGGAATCGCTATGACTCAGAATAGACTGGATGGTAGTGAGTTTGGTTTTGGAATTTATATCATTATTATAATATAATATATATTGTATTTTTTCTTTCTGAAAATCTCATGTATATCTTGCTTCCAATGCATTGTATTTTCTATTGGAAGTCTATAAACACTTTTTAAAATATTTTGTGAATATTTGAGCATTTGCAAGATGTTTCATGTGAATCAGCAAAGCTAGTATTTGTGTGTGTGTGTATGTGTGTGTGCACATGCACACGTACATGCATATGAAGTTTGCTTAGGAAGCATATATGAGCTTCTGGTGGTGTAGTGCCTACAGCATGTGACTGCTAACCAGAAGGCTGGTGGTTCAAAACCAGCAGCCACTCTTCGGAAGGAAGGTTGGGCAATCTACTTCTGTAGTGATACTGCCTCGGAAACCTAAGAAAGGGTCACTATGAGTTGGATCTGACTTGATAGCAGTGAGTTTGTTTGTTTTTTATACACTTAATGCTAGTATTTAACATTTGACTGTGGAATATGGATTTGTGATGAATATTATTTCAAAGTTAGGAAATTTCTCATTAGGCAGTTTGAAAAGCAAGGTTAAAATATTTCAAAACAGTGACTACACTTGACAATTGTATTTAATAATGTCTTTTGAGAGTTCTAAACAGCAAATTGCTTGGAAGAACTTATATTTTAAGAAGCTATAAATTTAAGGATAAACAATTTTCAGAATTTAATGCACATATTTCAAAATGTTAACATTTTTAAAGAAGAGAAATCCTTTTACAACTAAACACTTGCTCACCTTTTAAACTATATTTTCTTTAAAAAAGTAATTGTAGCAATAAAAGATTATCTGTCAGTATTTATATAAATGCTTAGCAGTATACATGTTGTTTATAATAATTTAATAATATTCACTCTTCTATCAATTTACGAAACTGAATGTGAATTTAGTATTTAATTCTGACTTAATTCTATTCA
>NW_006921867.1:4345096-4349124 GCF_000298275.1 Orycteropus afer afer
TCCCTCCTCTGAATTTTAATTTCTTAATAATGCATATATAGTTTTACCAGTTGTGGATTGGAATCTCTAGTGACATAGTGCCTAAGGCATTTGACTGCTATCCAGAAGGCTAGTGATTCAAATCCATCAGCCACTCCTTGGTAGGAAGGTGCAATCTACTTCTGTAGAGACACCACCTTGGAAACCCAAGGAGAGGTCACTATGATTTGCAATCGATTCAATGGCAGTGAGTTTTTTGTTTTGTTTGGTTTTGGTTTTGGTTTTGAGATGTGGATTATTGCAGTGAATGTTTTCAGTTTATTATCCACTTAATTGAAGACTATGGAAGAATAACCTATAAGACATCATTCTAACTTGTGGAATTTTTAGCAAGTTGAGGAAGACATACATATAAAGTTTAAATAGAAATATCTTCTTTCTTTATGAGTAACGTCAAAGCTTATAAACTTAAGATTTTAAGAAGCCTAGATATTTTATAATTTGATGATTCCTGGACCTTTTTTTTTATTTTAAGTTATCACAACACTTTAGACAAAATCTAACAGCAAATGACTCAAACATAAAACAGTAAACTCAGAACTGCTCAAATGATGCACAGATTTTCTACAGCTTAGTTTCAAATATGCTGATAAATCAAAACTCTCATTTAATTGATGATGAAACTGGATCTTGCAGTTAAAGTGACTTGTTGAAATTCACTGAGCTCATTTATACCACAGCCAACACAGGAATCCTGAACATATGCTTTAGGATTGAGTGCAATACCTTTGTATGGTATTACACAGGATAAAAAACATTAACCATAAAAATAAAGTAATATAAAATAATGCAGTGGGTAGATTAGGAGTCTTATGGGGAGCTAATGAAAATGAATGAAATTTGTAGGTTTAAAAACTTGTGCATATTGTGTGGCTTGGAAAGAATCATGGCAAATGAAGTGCTCATCCCATTTACATTCTGAATGAACCACTGCCATTAAACACCATTCAGTGGTGACCACGTGAGAATTTAGAACCATCTTTCACAGATATCCCATTTTTTAGGAGGAGCTAAGAGTCTGGATATTTTGTGAAATATTCCACTGTACTAGTCAATAGCTTTATAAGGAAGGGATTTTTGTGTAACACCTCTATTGATGAGTCCCAAGAATGTGGATCAATGCCTGGCAACTAATAGATGATCAATATTTACTTGATGTCTAATTTGAAAAGGTTTCATCAATTAAAAAGTCTGTGCAAGTCAAACAAAACTTATTCCTGAGCATGACAATAAGGGAAAGAAGCATATCTCTGTAGCAAAACAAAGAAATCTTGTCAAAATATGGTGTTTAACACAATTTATACACCCTCCCCCAGAAAAAGAAGCCTTACATAGAGACCAAAAACATAAACATACAGTACATCACGGTTATTCACCAGTTATTTGGTTCCTGGATTCTGGAGGTAAAAATAAATCCCTTAAAAGGACAATTCTACATGTTAAATTTATGATGATATTTAACATGGAAATGATTTATTGCTTGACAGCACCTTTATTGGGGCAGAACAGTAATGTAGAAGACTACATTACATTTTCAATTACTGCCAAAAGTGAAGAAAAGTTCAGAGGGGTAGACTAATTGGAAAAATGGTTGCCTACTAATTCATGGAACTAAGCCTGCTGTACAGTTATGCTCTTCTTAGTATTATGAACACATATTTTATATTGATTGCAGAGACTAGAGAAAAAAATCACTTGTTTTGAACTTTAAAATAGGAAAAATGAAGACAAAAAAAAAAAAAAAGATAGGCCTTCGGGTATATTCACCTCTTCAGGTTGAATTATACACCAGTTGGCAAATGCCTTAAAGTGGTAAAAGGTGAAGGCATAGGAAGTGGTAGCTCTGACGAGAAAGCTGGGAAATCAGATGTAGCAATAAAAGGATAATTTTGATTGACCAAATGTCTTCATTTCCTGGGACTGCTATAACAAGATACCACTGAGTGGGTTTTAAAGAGTGGAAATTTCTCCAACTCTGGAGGATAATAGTCCGAACCTGGGTGTTGTCCATTTTACTTCCTTCTGAGAGTTCTGAGAGAGGAATTGTGTTCCCTGCTGCTCTCCTAAGTTCTAGTGGTTGCCTGAAAACTTTTGTGTTCTCTTGCTGCCTTTAGATGTGTTTTCACCTAGCACCTTTCCTCTGTGTGACTGTTTTCCTCATTTACAAGACACCACTCCAAGGGATCAGGGCCCACCCTACTCCTGTATGAGGGCCTTCACTTCACTGATTATATCTGCACATAAAAACTCTATCCCCCCACACAAAGTCACACTCAGATACAGGAGTAAGGACTTCAACATATTGTTTGGAAACACAATTCTGTCTCAATCTCCAAGTATCAAAGGTCCAATAAATTAGATCTCCCCAACCAAAAAGCATGTGTTTTTCTTATACAAGAGTCTCATAATGTCATAACCTTTCTCCTACCTATGCTTCTTGGAAGGAAGATTGGGCAATCTACTTCCGTAGTGACACTGCTGACATAGTGCCTAAGGCATTTGACTGCTAACCAGAAGGCTGGCGGTTCAAACCCACCAGCCACTCCTGGGAAGGAAGGTTGGGCGATCTACTTCCATAGTGATACTGCCTCAGAAACCCAAAGAGGGGTTTCTATGAGTTGGGTCCGACTCCTCGGCATGTAACAACAACAATATGCTCCTGTCCTGGTATCTGGTGATAATGGATATCTGATTTTCTCTTCACTTCCCCCTTTGTCTCCTCCCTTCCTTTCACTTTTTTTTTTCCCCTCTTCTCCCTTTATTCTTTGTTCTTTTTATCTCCTATTTTCTGATTATATGGAAGATATTTTCTAAGAAGAATAAAATTGTGCCTCCTTTAATATTTTTTTACACTGATTTAGGACATTTATCTCAGAAAGCAGAGTTTAGCCTAAGACTTTCTGAATTTCCTAAAAGTGAACTGAACAAAAGACTGCTTTTAGGAGCACATTTCATGTGCAAGTAAAAACAGGAATGTTCAGTTTTTAGTGTTTCTGTAATCATCATTATTTAGGTAAAGCCCATTTTAAAGTATCATTGGAGAAGATGGAAAATATACTTTCTCTTTAATGCAAAAAAAAAAGGCTATGACACTTTAACTTGAATATTTGCTCTCTCAAATGCTTACATGTTTAACTTTTCATCCTACAACAATTGAATATCAGTGTGCCACAATGTTCTTGAATCTACAAATTATGTTCACAAGATCATAAAAATCCATTTTCTAATAATGCACTTAATACATCAAAGACACTTCTTAAATTCACTTAAAAACTAGTGTTCATTTTGTCATTGTAAAATAGGACATGTTTAGTTGTTCCAAATTTTGTCTTGGATAACCTTGAAAAGCAGTTGTCCATTTAACATCTTGTGTTTTGCTTGTCTTATAGTCAATTTTCTTAGTTATTGGAGTGTTATGCCACACCAGTCATTCTGCTGCACTACTTTAAAAATAGCTCTAATCCTAAACTCCTTCAATAGGATTTCTTTTAGGACTCTGATTTTTCTAATCTATAGCTTAGCCCTCAAAGCAATGTGGCCTCTTGCTGTTTACTTCTCATTATCCCTGTAGTTTCAATTATATATGCGACTCTTTGCTTTGTTTTAAAACAGTTGTGCATTGCTGATGAGCCCTGAAGTCACCAGGGGTGGCTGGTGTCAATAGTGAGTCTGTGCATGGCTATTTTTATCCATAAAGCAGTTTATTTCCTGTATGATGAAAGGTGCAAAAGTGAAACCTGCTTCTTATTATACCCTAGGGATGTAATCAAGAGGGGTTTGATCATAGCATACAAATTAAGTGGGCTAGGGCAGAGTGCTCTGAGTTATACTAAAGAGTAGGGTGTTCTCTACAAAGTTCTATACTTTTCAGAGCAAAATCATCAGGGCACAGCACATCTCATTCTTTGGATGGCACAGCTGTGTACATAAACTCTTGTATCACGGTTCCTGCTTAGAGGCTGTGCTTGGTGATTTAATTTTCTTATAAG
>NW_006921867.1:4349398-4350382 GCF_000298275.1 Orycteropus afer afer
CCTTAACAAGTATACCACCAGAACTCCTTGGAGAGAGAGAGATTGAGAGATTTTTTTTTTTCTCAAGCGAGATCAGCATCCTTAATAGTTTCCTGTCCACAGCTAAATATGTGTCTTACCAAAAGTCACTCTGATGGCATAGTGTCTAAAAGCATTTGGCTGATAACCAGAAGGCTGGCAGTTCAAACCTACCAGCCACTCCTCAGAAGGAAGACTGGGCAATCTACTTCTATAGAGATACTGCTTTAGAAATCCAAGGAGGGGTTGCTGTGAGACGGAAATGACTCAATGGCAGTGAGTTCAGTTTTATCCAAAGTCTTTCTCCCTCCCTCATGTAGACATCAGTTCAGCTCTGCTTTTACACTTTCACTTTGAATCTTCTTGCTATGATCTTCATTCCCCAACTGTTTGTCTTATCATATCTTATCCACCTGAATTCTGCTTCTGACTACTGGAGACCATGTTCAATGGAAGGAGACTCTGACAGGCTGGTGTCACTGAATGCTCTCAAAAAATCATCTTCCTAAAACCAAAGTTAGCAGGTCAAATTTATCTCATGACCTGGACCAGCTTTGAATTCCTAATCTCCCAGCTTGGATTAGCCCAATTCTCCCCATGCCCACTCCTATGTCAGGGAAGATTGGATTTTTTTCTCCCATAGAAAAATTAGTAGCTCTCTTTGTAGAGTCCTGGAGAATTCAGTCATGATTAATAGAAACAAAGTAATAAAGTATTTGCTCCAGTTCAATTCTTAATCTTTATGATGTTATTGCATAACTAAACCATTTTAGTTTTAAAAGTAAATGTGGTCATGTTTACCAAGCCAAATAACTCACTACTGTCGAGTCAAATCCAACTCATAGAGACCCCCTCCTTGGGTTTCTGAGGAAGTATCACTATGGAAGTAGATTGCCCAACCTTCCTTCCGAGGAGTGGCTGGTGGGTTTGAACCGCCAGCCTTCTGGTTAGCAGTCAAATGCCTTA
>NW_006921867.1:4350482-4351256 GCF_000298275.1 Orycteropus afer afer
TGGAAGTAGATTGCCCAACCTTCCTTCCGAGGAGTGGCTGGTGGGTTTGAACCGCCAGCCTTCTGGTTAGCAGTCAAGTGCCTTAGGCACTATAAAACAAAATATTATCAAATAAAAATATGTCTCTTGTCTTGTACTTTTACTGTCCCTTAAGTTGACATATGACTATGACTTTAAAAAAAAAAAAAAAAAAACGACAATGAAGCAAATAATCATGAAAAAAAAAAAAAACTCTGGATAGATATATGTTGGCCAGTTCTTATCACAATAATGCTGTGGAGTTTTTTGGTCCACAACAAGCATTTCATCTCAACTTCATGAAAGTCTAGCTGATCTAATATGTACTGAACTAGACAGCTCTGCTTCAGGCTGCAGGTAGGTCTTCTAGACTTGGAATCAGGTACAGGTTGAGTTTGGATTTGGTCCATATATCACACACAGAAGCCTAAGCTGAAGCAGTGCTGGCCACTTAGTCCTTGTTCTTCTGACGGTGGTCACGACAATATAAAGAAGGAAGCCCAAACAAGCCAGCCATTTCAAGGCTCTGTTTGTGTCATGTTTGTTAATATCTCATTGGCCAAAGGAGATCACGTGTCCCACATGTTCCAGATGTAGAATTCTCATAACTTGTAGTGAATAGAACCAGCAGTTGAATCTACTTCAACAGCGGAAGTAGGTAGTCAATTGTTGTTGTTGTTATTAGTCACTGTGTTAGACTGGTTAGACTGGGTTCTCTAGAGAAACAAAAACCAGCAAAGCTTATATATATATAAA
>NW_006921867.1:4351541-4354818 GCF_000298275.1 Orycteropus afer afer
AGAATCCCGATCCACAGCAGAATGTCTCTCTTCCCAGGATGTCCCTAGATATACTGGAAGCAGGACACACCCCTAGGGAAACTCCCCTTCAACAGATTGGCCACTCAGAACACAGTCATCTGATCCTATCATGGGAACAACCACACAGAACTGGGGTCCAGCCAAGTTGGCACACAGCTCCAACTATCACAGTCACCATCGAATCGGTTCCAACTCACAGCGACCCTACGTACAACAGAATGAAAGACTGCCTAGTCCTGTGTCATCCTCACAATCATTGCTATGTTTGAGCTAATTATTGCAGCCACTGTGTCAATCCATCTAAGTGAGAGTCTCCTTTTTTTCCAATGACCCTCTACATTACCAAGCATGACAAATTTTTGGAGCATTCACAGCTTAATACTTTGCTTAATAACTCCACTGTTCACCACAATAAATTTAATCACCTCTGAAGGCTATTATGACTGTATTTAATAAAGACTACTGATGGTGAATATGATTACTATCAATTCCTAAGTGGTGAATACAATATTGGTACTTGACACTCATTACAAACAGGGTGTAAATGTATGTTCACAACCACAAACATAAGAAATAGATTTTATTGTTCTCTTAACTTTATAGGGAAGAGAATGGATATCAAGAGCAAGTGGGTGATTTGTGCATGAGGTCACAGCTAGGAACAGTGGTATAATTTGGTCCTAAACATGAGATTTCATACTATGAGAAACAGAGACTATGTCTGCTTATTATAAGGATGCATAGGTATGTGAGGAAGTTCAGATAACTGTTTCAACTGCCAAATAGCCAAACATCAGAACTGCAATCACTGGGTCTAATTTCATGAGTAATTGGACTATTGAGGAAGAGGCAATGTAGCAGTTGATCTACCATTGCAAGTAGTCTACAATTATTATAAATTAACTAAGTCCTTGTGTCTACTATTATCTCCACTCCCTAATGATAAATAGTTTTCTTTGTAATATAAGCTCTTTGGTAGCATAGTGCCTAAGGTACTTGACTGCTAACCAGAAGGCTGCAAACCCACCAGCCGCTCCTCGGAAGGAAGGTTGGGCAATCTACTTCCACAGTGAAACTGCCTCAGAAACCCAAGAAGGGGTTGCTATGAGTCGGGGCTGACTTGATGGCACATAACAACAACAACAACAACAGGCAAAAGTGTTTGATAAAGGCAGCCAGTCTCTGTCATGCATCATGTCTGGGACACTCAAGTCCAAAAGTCTTCTCGTGCCTTTTAGTTTGTTATCAGTCAATCTTCAGTGATGTTGCTGAACCAATCATTGTGGTCAAGAGGATGGAATGTGTTGATTGTCTTGGGCTGAGATGGGAAACACCACCAAAAACCACACAGACTGAGAGTAGAAGAGAAGTTTCCCAATTGATATTTGGTATAGTTATACCCAAGGAAGAAGACAGGGACAGTGGTTTGCTAAAATTTACTAGACTTAGTGCCTAAGGCAGTTGGCTGCTAACCAGAAGGCTGGTGGTTCAAACCCACCAGCCACTCCTCGGAAGAAAAGTTGGGCAATCTACTTCCATAGTGACACCTCCTCAGAAACCCAAGGAGGGGTCGCTATGAGTTGAATCCTACTCAATGGCAGTGAGGTATTTTATTATTATTATTATTCACAATAGGCAGTGATCTAATCCATTTGTTTTCAAAGATGACTTTATATTACCATCACCTGCAGAGCTTTTAAAAGGTAATTTTCCCAAGTCACACCCCGGATCAATTTATTCAGGGCTTCTGAGATTGGGGCTCACATTGGTATATGTTTAAAAACTCCCCAGGTGATGTTAATGTGCAGTCACTGAAAGACCTAAATTGGCCTAAAAGATGAATGTGCAGTAATACTGCACGAACTAGAGGGTCTAAGAGTTTGTGTGAGTGGTCTAAGAGTTTGGTGACTTCTAGAGACTGATGAAAGATTGTGAAATTGGATCAGAATGTGTGAGATTGAGAGGTAGCCAAAGGTCAAGTCATATGTGTCTTTTAGGTAAAGTTTAGAGCTATGTATTCTATGATGCCATTACTTGGATCATCTCTCTGCTGTTCAGGAAATCACTGAAGTCGAGTGCACAATGCTTTGTAATTTGTAAACTAGCAAATTTTATATCTCCTGAGTCAGTATTCTGTGGCTTTCATTTCTGTGTCACATGGCTATACTAACCATGGACATATGTAGGCACTATCCCCAAAACTATGACCCAATTCAAGAGATGGCAACATTCCAGCTCTGAGGAGAGGAAATTCAATTACTAGTCAGGAGAAGAGAGATTTGAGGAACCTCAAATCAAACTATGATGGGAACTACTTCAGCTTCATGCTGGGCCAGCTCTGAATTGCCATAGTTTTCTATACTCTATAAATATAACAATAAAAATATAGATACAGTTATATAGTGATTTATAAATTATAAACTCTTCTCACATTTTCATCTTTCCTGTCTAACCACATGGTGAGATCAGCAGGTTTCATCCCAATTTTATAGATAAGAAAAGTGAGGGATAGAGAAGTTGTAAACGTTCTGACAGTTCATAAATGCTAGAGTCAGAAACAGAAGACCAATTTTTTTTCATTTTTATCCTAGATTCCCTCCCTTTATCAGATTGCTTCTACTAATATTTTCTTCTTTTTCCTTTCCTTACGAACTCTACCTGGGTTTTTTTCTTCCAAACCTAGATTCCCATGAAACCTACTAAAGGGAATCACACAGGACAACTAAACCTAAACTAACCCACTACTGTCGAGTCAAATCCAACTCATCTACCCTATAGGACAGAGTAGAACTGCCCCATAGGGTTACTGAGGCTGTAAATCTTTATGGAAGCAGATTGCCTTGTCTTTCTCCCACAGAGCGGCTGGTGGTTTTGAACCACCAATTTTTGGATTACCAGACAAGTGCTTTAGCCACTGTGGCAGCAGGGCTCCTTGGTGTATATTTGGCAGGAATATATATATGTCTGAAAATTCAGATGTGGGAGAAATATAACTCTAATGTCCTGTGACATTTTGGAGATGCACTCCACACCAGCATCACCCAGTATAAATACAATGTAAGCCAGAAATTCTATTTAAAATTTTCTAGTAGTCGCATTAAGGAGCTCTGATGGCAAAGTGCCTAAGGCATTTGACTGCTGACCAAAAGATTTGTGGTTCAAGCCCAATAGCCACTCCATGGAAGGAAGACTAGGCAATCTACTTCCATAAATATTTACCACTTCAGAAACTCAGTAGAGGTCGCTATGAGTTGGA
>NW_006921867.1:4355148-4356391 GCF_000298275.1 Orycteropus afer afer
AATGGAAAAAATATTTTACACTACTTCCATTTTTAATTTAAATTAATCAAAATTAGGTAAAATAACTAAAAGCACTCCCTCAGGTATGTTAGCTACATTTCAAATGCTACCTTATTGGACAACCCAGCTCCTGATCATGGAAAAATCATTCTGTCTTCTTGGATTTCCCAAAGAATCTGGGGGATGTTTCGTGTTTTTATTTTCAAAGTAAAAGAAGGGAGTTTTTTTTTGTTTGTTTGTTTTTGGTGCTTGCTTGTTTTGTTTCTTAGCAACTGCCATTGAAATGTTTCCCTGTAACAATTGTTTGAGGAAGCCTACAATCTTCCTCCAAGGGACAGTCTCTCACCACATTTATGGCAGATTAAGGGTGTGCCTTTTCCCAGATAATGGTTTCCCTTGTCTTCATACCTGCACCCAGTACCAGTAGACTTCCTTTTCCTTCTGTAGTAAAAGTTTCAGTTATTTGAGAAACTCAAAATGTGAGGTTAAATTTGTCACCAAACTTGTACAAGGAATGCACTCATTCCATCTCTGCCAATTCCTGTGGAGTTACTGGGGACAGTTAAAAGGGTCTATAGGACTCCTTCTGAAAGACTCACCACAGTGGATCACTATTTCAGAAACTTGTTATGACTTCTCTCACATCTGCTCAGTGCTACTCTCTCAGAGTCAAAGGCTTTTGTCTCAAGGTAACTTGGCTCTAATTCTTGTCTCTGGTTTGTTACCAGTTTGTGTTGCAGTTTAGATGCTGGCAAGGATTCTCAGAAATCCCCAGATCAGCCCCTCCATGCAGCGGCATTGAATCTCAGTAATTGCATTTTTCTGTATGTGAATTTAGTTTATATATTAAGCCTCTTTTCTGCCAGATTCTGCACATTTAATCTCAGCCAATTTAGAACTGACATGCCCCATTTTTCTATGGAGTTTTGTCTTAAATTCCTGGAGGGAGGTTTACGTAGTACCAAGAGTACCAACATTAAGAGATGGGCATGAGTTACTTGTTTGTAGGCATAATTCAGCTTCTAATACGTAGGCTCTTTCCTACTGTATTAGAGCTTAAATTCTAAAGCATTTAGGGTTGTGGAAGGCTGTGGTCTGCAGTTGGAGCCCTACTTCCATTTTGAGGCTTGACATAAGTTTCAGACACCATTTGTAGTCTTGTTGTTGTGTGCCATCAGGTTGTTTCCGAGGCAATATCAATATGGAAGTAGATTGCCCAACCTTCCTTCTGAGGAGTGGCTGG
>NW_006921867.1:4357027-4358612 GCF_000298275.1 Orycteropus afer afer
TCCTCGGAAGGAAGGTTGGGAAATCCTACTTCCATAGTGATACTGCCTCAGAAACCCAAGGAGGGGTCGCTATGAGTCGGGACCGACTCGACGGCAAATAACAACAACAACAACAACTGTGTACATGCTGATGGTTTCCCTCATCCTGGATGATTGTCTTTGTCCTGTTCCAGGCTTAATAAAAGTGTCTCTATTGAATCTGTTTGAATCTGGGGTCTCTTTTCCTCTATTACAATATCTCTGTGTTGTTGTTGTTGTTGTGTGCCATTGAGTCAGATCCAATTCATTGAGACCCCTCCTTGGGTTGTCGAGGCAGTATCACTATGGAAGTAGATTGCCCTATCTTCCTTCCGAGGAGTGGCTGGTGGGTTGAATCGCCAGTCTTCTGGTTAGCAGTCAAGTGTCTTAGGCACTGTGCTACCAGAGCTCCTCAATATCTCTGTACACACCAGAAAAATATGACTGACCCCTCCTCATTCTAGGTCTTCCAAAAACCCAGGGAGCAGTGTTTATAGTAGGTAGATGGGAAATTATTCTACTGCACTCCATATTCTGTGGAGGTATTACTTGCCCAGCTCACATGCATCTGCTTAGATACACTGAACATACATCTTGCCTGGGTCTGGGGTAGCAATGAATTCCTGTTGTGATCCTGGGGTTCTGTGCTAGAGAATAAGACCTAGTTACTTCTGTACTTGTATTCCCCCACATTTATCTGTTGTCAGTGTTGTTTTGTTATTGTTGTTGTTGGTTGTGTTTTACTCCCTATCCCTTCTCTCAGTAACATACTTTGGTCTAACACTGTTGCATCTCCCTCCCCTCCTCCACCCAGTGTAGGAAAGTATTGCCTAAACTCAGAGATAGGGAGAATGGCTTATAATTTTCACCTGATTACACATATTTTATTCCATGCCTGGACTTCACATATTGAAAGCTCAAAAAAATTGACTACTTTTGTAAGGTTGTAGTCATGGGACATCTTCCCTGATACCTGATTGAGAAGAGTGGGGCAGGGTTTGAGCATAACAAGAAGTGTTTTAGGAGAAAAAATATTTGGCTAATATATATATATTCACACCATGCAGACGTTAAAAACTGACTTATTTTCAAGGGCCTTAGGGGTTCATCTGTAAGCACAGATATTGTTCAGATCGGTCTGTGTTTTAATTTGACTATATTCAGCTTTCTTCTATTAAGGAAAACAGTCTGTTTTTCACATGTTTCACTGTCCTACAGAAGTTGTTGAAACATCAAGGGGAGAGGATTGAGTGAGAGGATTGTTGGTTTCCCTGGAAATAATTAAGATTTCATCCAAAATATATTCTAAATGATACAAATTTAAAATATAATTTATTTCATTTAACATGATTCTTTCTACTGCTGGTCAAATACATAATTTTAAAAACTCTGGAATAATGTACAGAGGATAAAAATACATAGTAACCAGAAATTTAGATGATAATTTGATGCTAATATGTGAAATGAATTTTGTCTGTGATCTTAGAAATGATTTTGAAAGTTTAGGTGCTGGCATAAGCAATAAACCAGATGAAAAAACTTCTAATATTCCAAAAATATATTCTAA
>NW_006921867.1:4358712-4368975 GCF_000298275.1 Orycteropus afer afer
TTTATGCTTTAAAATTCCAAAAGTTTCTTAGAAAATTACTTCTAGCTATCAAATCGGTTGACTTGGCAGGCAATTTATTGTCATCTAGATGTGCTTTAAAAATGAGAGCAGTGTAAATGCACATAACATGATGCTAACATATCTTTGTTTTGAGAAAGAAAGGTTTCCCTTTGATTTGTTATTTTGAGTTTACATACAAATTTGACACTAAGAGTTTGTTTTAAGTCCTTTTAAGGTGCCACTACGATTACAAAACAAATATAATATAAAGAACATTTTATTTGTTGTAAATACCATTACTTTTATCATTTCACTTTTTTAATTAAAATTAAATGATTTTGTAATTATTTCTGTGATTTTGTAAATTCAAGAAAAGATTTTAAAGACAATTTTCTTGTTAAACATCATCATGCTACAATTGATGGAGACATATTGATTTTTCAGTAAGAGATAGAATGCACATGTTCTTGATCATTTGGGGAGGGTCTGAAGGTGGACCAAACGTGGGTCCCTACCCAGGGGCGATCAGGCTAAATTAGTTTACACACTGAGAGATTAAGAGGAAAGAAAATTATTTATTGCAAAGCAGCATTGCAAGGAGACAGGGGCAAGTACCCAAATCTGACTCCCCGAGTGGAGGTTGGGACACAGTTTTTGTGAAGTTCAGGGGAGGGGCTTATACAGATTCATAAGAATTTCAGGAATTTGGGCATGAATTAACTGGGAGTTGGCAGAGGCTTCCTTCGCCTCAGTTTAAAGGGAAATCAATTTTTAATGCAGTGTGCCTGTGCACTGGATGAGTCTCACTTACTTCCTGTCATCAGCTGATTGGGATGTGGACACAGGGGAAGATGACAGTTCCAAGCAACTTTGTTCATGTTTGCCTCAATGCATGTGAGGGCCAAAGTTGATTTCAAGTTTTTTCTAAAAAACTACTTTAAGCAAAACATTAACATACCTATTCACCTGTTTCCAGCTAGGGTGGGGGACCATGATGGAGAGGATGTGTGAATTGAGCTTCAATTCAATTCAGCTCTTAAGGAACTGAGTTATCATGTTTATTTATCTGCCTCCAAGGAAGGTAATAGACAGAATGCAGACTGAGCTTTGATTCATAAGTTATATTGTCCACCTGTGGTAGTTAAGGTTGTTGTCAGCTTGGCTGGGCCTGGTTGAGAGGCTGGGCAGCTGGAGGTAGTTATTCTCCATGATGAGACTGGGAATCACCTCTATGGTGGAATCTGCCACGAGCAGCTGAGTAGCTGCTTTAGGGGTGTGGGCTGCTTCCCATATATAAGAAGAAGCTTTGGGATTGGTCTCTAGCCTTTTGGCATGCTTGAACCCTGTATGTAGCTAAGTCATTGTTCAACAGCCTGCCATGTACTGCTGATCTTGGGACTTCATCTGGACTTGAATTAGTAGCCTGCAATATTGTTTGGTAATATTGGGACTATGCCTTTTTACTTGTCAACCTTGAGCTTGTCAGCCTCAGTAGCCAGCAACTGTCTGAGTGAAGAAAAGCCTTCAGTGGGCCAGGAGCAGGAGGCAGAGCTGAAGCCCAAGGTTGAGAGGCTTTCACCCAGCCCCTAGAGCCTGGCACTTTGAACTCGGACTTAAAGCTTCCAAAATTGTAAGAGAATAAACTCCTGTTTGTTAAAGCCATCCCATTTGTGGAAGATGGGGCAATCTACTTCTGTAGTAGATTCCATACTGCCTCGGAAACCCAGGAAGGGGTCGCTATGAGTTGGGTCCGACTCGACAGCACATGACAACACAACAACAAACCTGTCAGAGCGGCACTAGGTAACCAAAACACCATCCATCTGTCTTACCAAGGTGGGAATAACAATGGACAGGATGGAGCATTGGGCCTCAGTTCAGCTCAGCTCTTAAGGGACTGAGCTAACATGTTTACTTATCTGCCTCCAACCAAGGTAATAGACAAGATGGGGACTGAACTACTCAGCTTCAGGTTCTCATACACTTTGCAGTGAAATGACTAGATGGTAATGTGTACAGTAATTTTATTGGTGAATTTGCTGGGAAAGAGAAAAGGCTAATGCCCAAATGTGAAAAAAAATATGTTAGTCTGACAATAATTATTTTCCTCAGAGTCCACTGAAATTGACATGAATTCTAGACATACTTTTAAATGATTGAAGCATGATATTTTTCCTCAGTATAAAGGCGAAAAAAAAATGATTTTCAAGTAATGCTTTGGTTTCCTATTTGTTCAACCAATTTCAATTGGGAATTTCTCAATGCTAGTGGGATGAGAATAAATAACTTAGATTGTAGAAATACATGAGTTAATTTGCAGAAGTTTGATGGAAATGGGGGAAGGCAGTTAGCAACCAAGATTTATAAACTATATGTTTTAAAATGAGTGGTTTATTTTATAAAATTGTAAATAATAAAAGAATACATATTTATTATTTTAAAAATTGGGTGGTAAGAAGTAAAAACCAAAAACACAAAACTAAAACCATTGCCATCAAGTAGATTCCAGCTCATAGGATCCCTGTAGGACAGAGTAGAACAGCCCCCTAATGTTTTTCTTTTTAAATTAGCTTTTTATTGTAATTTAAGTGAACGTTTACACATTAAACTGGGATTCCATTGAACAGTTCTTACACATTTTGTTTCAACATTGAATGCAATCCCCACAATGTAAGCGGACTCTTCAGACTACTTCCCCCCTGGGGTTACTATTTCCCTTTGTCCTTCTTTCCTGTCTATTCCTGTCTTCAGGCTTTATCCCTGGGCAAATGCTGCCCTTTTGATGTCTTAGGGTTGATTGTTCTAAAGAATGTGTATCTATCTTCCTGGGGTAATTGTTCATCTCACTGGCTTATTGTTTGGCTGAAAGTTGAGTGAGTTCTGTTGCAGGCCTGAAGAGCAACTAAGGACCATAATCTCTGGGTTCCACCAATCTCAGGCTGGTAAACCTGCTCTTTTTGTATTTTGAGATTTGTTTCACATTTTTCTCCCATTCTATTCAGGATCTCCTATTGTGATCCCTTTCAGAGTGGTTGGCAGTGCTAGCTGGGTCCCATCTAGTTGTAGTTCTTCTGGTCTCAGGGTCATGGAGGCTGAGGTTCATGTGGCCCCCTAGTACCTTGACTGCCGTTTGGAGTTTTCAAGGCTGTAAATCTGTACAGAAGCAGACTGTCTTATCTGTCTCTTGCAGAGTGCTTGGTGGGTTTCAACCTCTGTCCTTTTGGTTAGCAGCCAGATGCTTTAAGCACTGCACCACCAGAGCTAGAAGACAAAAGTCAAACTACTCTCAATTCCTAATGGAATCATCCTTGTCATTTAGGTATATTTCTTTAGGTCTCTTTTTATATGAAATGAAGTTTTCGCTCTTTATTTGCTCATTTATGTATTTAACCATGACCATGCTATAATTATAATTCTTTATTCTTTTTGTCACTATCACATAAGTTAAGTTTAGGTTATTACAAACTCAATTCCAATGGTTACACAGCATCCTATTATATGGATGTACTGTAATTTATAAAACAACTCCACTAAAATTAGTCATTTTGGTTATTTTTATCTCTTTGTTATAATACTCCCTTACAACAAAATATGAGAACTGATTTGTTCATAAAAGTGTGTATGAATAACTATTTCTATTGCACAAAACTTTTTATTTCACAAAAATTCTCCGTTTGAAATACTAAAATTCAAATGTAACAACAGTCTGAGGGTGTTTTAAAAATAATACTGCCTTCATGAGCCAATACCCATAATGATAAAATATTTTCATATTCTAGACAAACTTCCATGTGGGAACTGAAGACATATTTTATATGTATTACATAGAAATATGTAATATATTTCATATAATCACATATTTAATATACCTATATTTATACCTTTAATATAAACATCTATGGATATAAATATGTCTTCATATATTTATATCCATAGATGTTTATATTAAACATATATAAAGATATATTTATATCCATAGATGTTTATATTAAATCATTTGTGCATTTTTACTAGATTAAATTTTTTACATTTGGGTTATACTGAGTTATGTTGTTTGATAAGAAACTAAAACTTGTGCAGCACAAATTTGAGTTCCATTGCTAATAATATATTCTTGGAGTCTATATTATGTGTGTGTGTTTACATACTAACTAAAGTCAAATTTAGTTTAGTGAAACAATTATGGACACTGTACAGACATTTAAAATATCCTAGGAAATATTAGAATATGTTATGCTGAACTCTCAATTTTTATTTGCATTGTATGGAACACTCAGAAAACAGTATTATTATATTTTGTTTTATAATTTCCCAATCAGGGACTCTCTACACATTTCTGGTTTTTTTCATAGGTTTCTTTAATAAAATATTCCAGTTTTTAATTAATAATGTTGACTTTAATATGAATTTTTAAAAGCAGTCTAGTAGTTTTATCTTAATATTGTTTGCATGGGTTTTGGTAATAACAGTGATGGTAGCTATACCAGTAGTTTATCTATCAAGTCATCCAATATAGTAATTTGTATGTTTCCTTTATATTTTAACACAATTCAGGATCTTAATATTCATGAGGGAGCTCTGGTAGTGTAGTGCCTAAGGCACTTGACTGCTAACCAGAAGGCTGGTGTTCAAACCCACCAGCCACTCCTCGGAAGGAAGATGAGTCAATCTACTTTGGTAGTGATACTGCCTTGGAAACCGAAGGAGGAGTCACTATGATTCGGGTCCAACTTGACTGCATATAACAACAACAATAGTATTCATGAAAAGAAAAATAATTCTGTTGTTTTTTCTTAAAAGTCCTAGATCTTGCAGTTATCAGTGCAGTTTCAAGATGCAAAGTTGTAAACTTACCTTCCATCCTCTTTAGCAGTCTGAACATTTTGCATCCAGCCACAGGAAGCAGCCTGAAACCTCTAATCGAAATCAAAGGTTACACCACAGGGGTGCAATATCTCTAATTTGTCTTGGAATGATGCTGTTGCTTCCCTTGACTGCTGTGATTAAATTCATTCTAGTTTGTTCAGTTAATGAGAATAGCACATCTTAACCCATAGAAGGTATTCTCTCTTTATGGCCCCATGACTCTGAGCAGATTAGCATCATTATTGAGAAATAATATTTAGTAAATGAATGCACGTGAGTGGCACTAGACTAGGATGCTACAAATCAAGCCACGAGGGCATATTCCTTGACCTTCAGCATATGACTTTCCAAAATGGCAGTTGCTTAGGCATGTGCACAGATACAGTTAACTAAGGGCTTTGAAACTGAAGGGTAACCTGAAATTTAACTGCAAAGAAAAGACTTTGGCCAGGCCACCAAGGTGCAAATAGTTTCTTTAGTCAATATCCTCATGAGATACAAAGACAATAGTGATACATACATTGCCCCCCTGTTTGTTGGGGTCATTGATTATATTCACACTTTCCTGCCCTTGTAATTTATGAGGTACTGAGTCACCTAAAAGAGTAGTTTCTTATTGCTATTTTTAAGGCTATTCTGTGGTAATAGATTTAGGATTGCAAACATATGAAATATAAGTTCCAAGAGTTGTGTAGTGTAGGGTATACCTCGGTAGGTAACTTACCAAGCTCTAGCATCACATAGTCCTGGTTCAAATCCTGGCAATATTATCTGTCAGTTTTAGAATGTACTTAGTTTTTCCTTTAGTCCTCTCATCTGTAAAATGAGTAGTGAGAAATATCATCTTCGAGGAATTATTTTTACTACATTGTAAATAAGATGATGTACATAAAGTATTATATTAACAATTTAAACTTTCTTTTCTTGATGTACCAACATTGTAAGTTCAATTTTTTAGGGCTCCACCTATGCAGTGGACCACCCCCTCCAAAAAAAAAAAAAGCAAAAGCAAAAACAAAAAACCCAACAAACTCACTGCCATTAAGTAGATTCCAACTCATAGCAACCCGTTAGTTTTCTGAGGCAGTAAATCTTTATGCAACTAGATTGGCCTGCCTTCCTTTTGTGGAGTGGCTGGTGGGTTTGAACTGCCAACCTTTTGGTTAGCCATCAAATGCCTTAGGCACTGCACCACCAGAGCTGCTTCTATGTAATAGGCCCTTGCCCTTTTTCCTAGTTTCAAGCCCCATCCAGGAGCAAATTGCCTAATAAGCAAGGTAAGCACAGGATTACTTGTGTTTATTTACTAGTCTGTAGTGAACAATTTCATATGGATTTCATTACAGATTAGTCCGTGAGTTTACATTGCTTACTGGATATTCTGTTCAGGTCAGGGACTGTACATTTGAAAAGAGGCTTTGATCCTGTAGGAATGTGCTGTGGAGTTGGGAGAGAGATAGATGTAAGCCATACCTAGAAGCAAAATCTTTGATGTGGTATACATTGAAATAAACAAGATTTGGCCCCCTTTGATAATCTCCTTGGAAACTTGCTCCACTTAGTTCAGGGCATGGACTTTAACATTTAATTAGCCAATACCAGTCCAGCACAGCTAACTGCTTGACTCTACCCTGTGACCCCCAGAAAAGGAAGCTGCTTACAGTTTCTTGCTTGCTCTCCCATTGTTGTTGCCCTGTCTCATATCCAGCTTCCAACTGGCCCTGTCTGCTGTGCAGGGTACCTTGCTGAGAACCATGAGTATGACAAACTTAGTTACTTTTATTGCCTCTCTGACTCCTCTTTCCCGTGTTGCACCTGATTTACCATCCCACGAATTTGTTAGAACAAGCGCCCGGCACATAAAACCCAAAAACAAACCCATTGTCGTTGAGTCAAGTCCGACTCACAGTAAGTCTATAGGACAGAGTAGAACTGCCCCATAGGGTTTCCAAGACTGTGATCTTTAAGGAAGCAGATTACCTCATCATTTTTCCAGGGAACGGCGGGTGGGTTTGAACCACCAAACTTCTGGTTGGCAGCTTAATGCTTCAAGTACTGCTTCATCAGAGCTCCTGGTCAGGCAAATAGTGAGGCTCAATAAAGGTAGCCATTGAACTTACTGTAATTATTAAAATATTGTTTACTTAAATGACTACCATTAAACTTATTATTTAATTAATTCTATGTTTCCCTGTCACTTAACTATCACTTGATATCTCTCCCTTGTATTCCATCTACCTGACTGGAAATCATCATGTTCAAATTATCTAGAATTGTCACTAGTTCAGCACCATGCCCTCAATGATGTGTCTGCAAAGGTTGAACCACCAATTATAACCTCTTTAGCTGAGTCGCTTATGGATGTCCCTCTGTCTTCCCCTTGAATGAGAATTTCATATTTCCACCCAGGCCCTGTTTCTCTTTCCAAGTCTACATTATGATGAATGCAATACCTTGTTTTTTCCTAACTCAATGATTAATGTGTATTAGGATTGTTATAGTTCAGGGTGCAAATGGAACAGGAATGTCAGGACTCAGAGGATGTAGATGCGAATTGGGAGGGGGGTCCAAGAGCAAGAAGACATTCAGGCAGTTGAGCAGTTGCTGAGGGAGCGATGCGGAAGGAGATAAGGAATATACTAGCCAGAAGATTTGCAGTTCAAATCCACCAGGCACTCTGCAGAAGGAAGATGAGGCAATCTACTTCCGTAAAGATTTACCACTTCGGAAACTCAGTGGGGGTCGCTATGATTCTGAATTGACTCCATGGCAGTGGGTGGGTAGTTTCTAGCAGGTAGGGAAAAACAAGATTAGGGTTAAAGCCAATTGCCATAAAGTTGATTCCAACTCATGGAGACCACCACCTGTGTCAGAATTGAACTGTACTCCATATGATTTTCTTTTATATATATATATATATATATAATTGTGATTTGGGTGAAGATTTACATACGATTTTCAATGGCTGATTTTTTTTGGAAGCAGATTGCCAGGCCTTTCTTCTGAAGCTCTGCTAGGTGGAATCTATAATTAGAGTCATTAATTGTTTTGCACTATCCGGGGCTGAAATAAGGAACAGTTGATAAGAGTTTAGCAGTCTATGCCAGGGATTCCAGCAGCAGATAATAGAGCAACAGCCGTGGGAATTAAGGTTTCAGGATTTTACTCTAGACCTTGAAAGGCATCAATGGAACAGAAATGTAAAGATTTCAATTAAGGTATCAGGCTAAGTTTCATTCAACTAATCATTCATTCAATCAGTGTCTATTGAGCAGCTCCACAGAAGTGGCCAGATACTGAAGTCCTACTGTGTGCTGTAATTAGAGCAGCAAACAAGAAAAACGGACACAGTCCCTGCTCTTTTCAGATAACTTCAAGCTAAAAGTTTTATCAAGGATCCTAGTCTTAGAAGTGGATGTACATAGATTACAAAGAGTAAAGCTGTGTCATAAAGATGGGGGCAGGAGTCTGGTGCAAGCATTGGACTGCTGGACCAGTAGCAAGGAGCTCTGGTGGCGTAGTGCCTAAGGCACTTGACTGCTAACCAGAAGGCTGGCTGTTCAAGACCACCAGCCACTCCCCGAAAGGAAGATTGGGCAATCTACTTTCTATGTGTTATCGCCTGGAAAACCCTAGGAGGGGTCGCCATGAGTTGGGTCCAACTCAATGGCAGTGAGTTAAAGGAGTGGAGTAATTTAAATTTCTTCTGCTTGGGACCAAGATTGGTCCTGGAATTGGGAAAAATGCTGAGTCTGCTTAAGTAGCTTTACATATAATGGTCAAGGCCAAATAGGCAAGATGTGAAGTAAGTCAGCACCCCAAAATTGTGCACTTCTCTTCTCTTTCTTTGTTAGAAATGCTGAATTTATTTCAAGTGGGTCTACAGAACAACTACAGAAAAGTAATAATAGAAATACTATAAGAAGGGATGATTTTTAAGGGCATCAATTTAAGATACAATGAACGGCGTTTTCTAATAATGTAATTTATAGAAAGCTGGAAGCATTAGTTTCTAGAATGGCTATTTTGTAAAGGAAATTTCCATAGTGAAATGGAAAACTTGAATCTGATGTCAGATTCTTTCAGGAATTAAAAAAAAACCTATCAGGAATTATGCTTTAAAAATATACAAGGAAAAGGCAATTACCAGCATCCAAATAAGAAATGATAACAGAAATTTCAGATTTCAGTATATCGTAAAATTAGTAAATAAATTATACAGTTCATATTCATTGACTGCATTTGTTTTCTGAGATCACATTTCAAGCATGAGATGTGAAATGTAATAGCTCTTTCTAAGCAGAATTATCATTTTTCATTTCCTCAGCTACTCCAAGGTCCTTTGATCTGTAAGACTGAGATACCAAAAACCAAAACCAAACCCACTGCCATAGAGTTGATTCTGACTTATAGTAATGCCCATTGGATTTCTGAGGCAGTAATTATTTATGGAAGTAGATAGTAGATATGAAGAGTGGCTGGTGGGTGTGAACAGCCAACCTTCTGTTTAGCAGCTAAATGCCTTAGTCACTGTTCCACCAGGGCTCCTGCTACCAGAACGCCTATGATTGAGGTAGTGTGGATGTATTTACATTGCAGGGGATAACAGTTTATTTGTGGCCTACCTTTAGAGCTAGACTATCCTGTTTCTTCTTTCCAGTAGGATATATGTTAAAAACTATTATGACAGGAGATGCATAGTATTGGCACCATGCAGAAAACCCTGCAGGTTATGTAAAATATTCTTGAGTTAGTCACCTTTCCTACATCCACTCCCATGGATGTGATAGTTACCTTGGAGCCAGGAAGATCTGCATGTTAAGAAAGCTGCATATATACTTGCTCTGTGTTCCACGAGTTTAGCTCAGAGGTGCCTATACTTTGTTGTACATGAGATGACTGTCAAGGACTTAAAAACCAACCGTATGGATGATGTAGGGATTTTCTAGGCTAATTTTGACCGTATTCTTTTTTGAATATACATGCTGACTTGAAAAACTAAGTACTGAGAAAAATTCCATTCAACTGTGTGGTTGGAATAAAAATGTCTTGTTTCATACAATTCAGCTAGTCCCACTTGCAAAGAGAACGCATATATATATGCAGATAGCCAGGTCTTTTCTCTCACAGATTCGCTGATGGTTTCGAAAAATTGACCTTTGTGTTAGCAGCTCAGTCCTTAACTATTGAGCCATCAGGGCTATCTGTCTCTATTTATGGAGATATGTATATGTATATGTATATGTATATGTATATGTATATGTATATGTATATGTATATATATATATAAGCTCTGGTAGCATAGTGGCTAAGGCACTTGACTGTTAACCAGAAGGCTGGCAGTTCAAACCCACCAGCCACTCCTCGGAAGGAAGATGGGGCAATCTACTTCCGTAG
>NW_006921867.1:4369075-4372219 GCF_000298275.1 Orycteropus afer afer
ATCTACTTCCGTAGTGATACTGCCTCGGAAACCCAAGGAGGGGTCGCTGTGAGTCGAGGCCGACTCAATGGCACATAACACACACACACACACACACACACATATATGTATAATATATGTAGGGAGCTCTGGTGGCATAGGGGATAAGGCATTTGGCTGCTAACCAGAACATCAGTGATTCAAACCCACCAGCCACTCGATGGAAGGAAGTTGGAGCAATCTACTTCCATAAAGATTTATAGCCTCCAAAACCCAATGAAGGTCACTGAGTCAGAATCGACTGGATGGCAGTGAGTGAGTATATGTATGTGTACATATATATATGTACTTAAATATCTTTGCTAGCAGTAGTCATTAATGTATTTATACAGTGAAACCTGTGAGAGCCCGAACTCAAGGAAGCTACCTTGTTTTTCAGGGTATTGCAACTTTTCCACCTTTGGCAGAGGGCAGTCTTGCTACTTTTCTATTGCTCTCTATTAGTGGAAAGTATTTTGAGTTTTCCTTCTCTGACAGGTTTCTTTCTTTTTTTTTATTGTGATTTGGGTGAAAATTTATAGAGCAAATTCACTTTTCATACAGCAGTTCACATACACTTTGTCTCATGACATTGACCACAGTTTACCACAATGCAACAGCTCCCCTCCCACTTCCTCCCCATAGTTACCCCTTCCCAGTGTCCATCCCTCCATGCACTCCTGCCCCCTGAGCTGTCTCCCTGTGCATAAGCAGCCCTTCTTTCTCCCATGATTGTTCTCTCCAAGGAGCGTATCTACCTCAGGTAAATGTTTAACTCATATGCCTGTCTATTGTTTGGCTGGAAGCCACAGGCATGGGTTCAATTCCAGACCTGAAGGGCACCTAAGGACCATAGTCTCAGTGATTCCACCAGGCTCTATCGGACCAGCAAACCTGGTCCCCCCCCTTTTTTTTTTCTCTAAATGATTTTGAGTTTTGTTCCACATTGCTCTCCCTCTCTATCAAGGATCTCCTACATAGATCCCCTTCTAAGTGGATGACAATGGTAGCCGGGCACTATCTAGTTCTTCTGGTCTCATAGTCTGACAGGTTTCCTCAGCCTTGCACAGATTCCAGTTTCCTCAAGTTTTACTGTGTTATTATGAAAGTAGTAAAAAATCATACTGGAAGGTATTGTAAAATAAGGTGGCGTTTTGAGAACTATGAGCAATCCATTTTACCCACTGAATTAAAAACTTGTTCTCTCTTTTCACGGTGATTACTGATGAGCCCTGTTGGCTCAACAGTTAAGACTTGACTGCTGATGGAAAGGTTGGCATTTTTGAACCCATCAGAGGCTCTGGCTCTGTGGGAGAAAGATCACAGCCTATAAAACCTTATTGGGTAGTCTACTCTGTCACATGGTTAGCATAGTGCCTACGGCACTTGACTGCTAACCAGAAGGCTGGTGCTTCAAAGCCACCAGCCACTCCTCAGAAGGAAGTTTGGTCAATCTACTTTCATAATGATACTGCCTCAGAAACCCAAGGGGGGATCGCTGACTCGGTCTGACTGGAGGGCACATAACAACAACAACAACTAGAAGAGCTAGAGCCCCACTGCTAACCAAAATGTGGGTGTTTAAAGCCCCATATGGCCATCTGCTTCTGTAAAGATTACAGCCTTGGAAACCCTATGGAGCAGTTCTACTCTGTCCTATAAGGTCATATAGGACAATAGCAACTTTTTATTTATTTATTTATTTCCAACCGCAACACGGAAGGAAGACTGGGCAAACTACTTCCATGAAGATTTACAGTCTCAGAAACCCAATGGGGGTCGCTATGAGTCAGAAATGACTCTATGGCAGGGAGGGTTTTTGTTGTTGTTGTTGTTGTTTGTTTTAACAGTAACAACAACACTGATGAGGTTGGGTTAGGAAAGACCTGTCAAAGTGCAGTTCACAGACAAAAACCACTGCAGTATTTTGATAGTAAAGGAATTGTGCTCTAGGTATTGAGGAACTAAAATGTCAACAAGAGAAGAGAGGTAGTAACAGCAGGAAATAGCTAGCCATCACTCCTAGGGCTGGGAAAACAAAAGAGAATAGGTTGAAATTACTAGGACGCATGGGACATTGTAGAACTGAAACTCAGACCTCCGAGGAGGGTGCAATGAAGATGGTTTTGAAAAAAAAAAACCTTGCAAACTGGACTCAAAAGGCTTTTACTAAAAATAAGTGCTGCTGCAGACTTGAAGAAGCAAGTCTGCTGTGCTGTAAACCGGAGCAGTAAGTCCATAGGAAACAAATGGGAATGAGCTAGTCATTTCCACTCCAGTCTTACAGGCTCCCTCTACTGCCCCCTGTTGGCAGTTCCTAACAGAGTTAAACAGCAAAGCAACGTATATCTACATATGTATTTATAGAATATGGGCTGCTTAGTCCTCACCTTCTGCTCCGCAGAAATCTACTTCCGCCTGGGAAAGCCAGTGGAGGTTGTTAGCTTGTTATGAGTCAGAATCCACTGGGTGGCAGTGAGTTTTTTGTTTTTTCTTTCTAGTCCTAGCTTAAGCATCACAAAGTATATGGAAGCGTGAATGTGTATCTGAGGGAAAAACAAAACAAATTGCTAAGTAACTAGCACATTTTTATGATCAGAATCTCAGAAAAGAAAATCAGTATTAATATGTTTACTCTGATTTTCAAGAGTTAGAACGATGAAGAGACATTTTTTAAGCCAAGGTAATAGGAAAACATTTTATAATTCAATTAAAAAGTGTGATTTTCCTTATAGCTCTTTCACCTTTGCAATATTAGTTACTTTGCCCTCTTGAGAATGTATTTTTCAAAGATGTGAATTATAACCTAACAAGTGATACTTGCTGTCGACTGTTGAATGTTTGGACATCGTGCAACTGATACTGTACCATATTCAACTCATTTCTAAATGAGGGTGACAAATATTCCCTCTCTGGTGATGTGGAAGGATATTTATTTATAATTTTTTTAAAGACTAACAGTATAAATATCGAACATCAAATTGCTTTAAAGATAGTATTGTCCCCCCATTGTATAAGCAGCTTATTCATAAATGTTCTCCCTATAAAAAGGGAAAACAGGTTCAGAATGCTTTAAGAATATTTGGAATGTTAGCTTCAAACTATCTTTTTTTTTTTTTAGCTTCA
>NW_006921867.1:4372979-4376363 GCF_000298275.1 Orycteropus afer afer
ATATCTCAGGTTGTTAATGATTCTTCCTCCAATCCTGATACCACATTTTTCTTCATATAGTCCAGCTTCTCGGATTATTTGCTCAGCATATAGATAGAACCAAGTAACAGCAGCTGAATTAAAATTCCTTTTGCTTCGATTGTATTATTTAGAGTGAGCTTCAAAGAAGTAGAGGTTTAGTAAATGCCCAGTGTCTAATAAGCTCTTCCAGCTCACAAGTTCAAAGAGGTGGATTGACACTGGCATTGACCATTCCTAGCTATACTAGTCTGACATGTTTTGCCAATTTCCTTCATGATTCATGTTTTACACCACTTTGTATTCATAAGTAATTCACTCTAAAGTCTTCAGTGTCTTTTTTTTCTATTTAAATAATTATATAGAATCATCAGGTCTCATAATTGAAAGGAATATTACTCAACCAGTTCTTACTAGGAATCTACCCAGCATTCTGGTCGTTGGAGGAGATGCCATTTGAATGGGAAAAATGGATATGTAAAAAAAAAAACAATGACAAAGCTATGTAACCCAAAGAACCTAACTCCTTACTGTTGAATGGATTCTGACTCATGGTGACACCACATGTTACGGAGTAAAACTGCTCCTTAAGGTTTTTTGGTCTATAATCTTTTTTGAGGAGCTCTGGTGGCTTAGTGATAAGGCACTTGACTGATAATTGGAAGGTCAGCAGTTCAAACCCACCAGCCCCTTGCAGAAGGAAGATGAGGTGATCTACTTCTGTGAAGATACAGCCTCAGAAACCCAAATGGGGGTCACAGATTGCCAGAACTTCTTCCATGGCACCCCTGACTGGGTTCAAACTACCAATCTTTGTGTAAGGAGTCACGTACAAGCCATTTATACCCCCTAGGGACCAGTGATATGCATGATCACAGCGTATTACAAAGTGATAAGAGACAGAAGGAGGGAGAGACTACTTTTACTCAGCTGGGGATAGTAAGTGGTCAGAATTGATTTGACTTTTGTCTTGAAAGTAAAAGGAATTTGCATTTCAGTCTGGGTACTAAAGGGCATTCAAGTCTCTGTCTCTCCAAACATTTAGTGAGCACCTGTTATATGTAGGCAGTCAGATACTAAGGATACTAAACTGAAAAAGACACACATTTGCCCTGGTGTAGCTTTCAGCCTACTGGATATCAAGGAAAATGGTGAATATAATGTAGAGTCATGATCCAGTTGTGCTCATAAACCAGTGAGTATTTAGATATGACTGTAGCATAGATTTTGGGGGAACTGGCAATTGACAAGCAATTGCAGAGGAAGCACAAAAGATGGACCAGAGATAGAATGTGGTGGACTATATAGTGTTCAGTTGAAATTAGTATTTTTTTTAAAAAAGAGCAATAATTGTAGATATATGTTTTGCAATTTAAGAAGATACATTTGGAAGCAGCTTGTGGAGTGGAATGTGGTTGTGGTGAATACAGGTGAGAAGATCTTCTATGAGGCCAAGTTCTAGTCAGATAGGAGAAGAGGAATGCCAAAACAAAGGTAATGACTGTAATATATGTAATATACATTAGATCATGTTGGCATTCTTTCTGTAGATGAGGAAATGAAGGCCTGTAGGTGTTAAATGACAAGATGATAATGGCTATGTGATAGAGAAGGTGGAGGTAGGGACTAAAGATCTTGATTTACAGTTCAGCATTGCTTTCTCTGGTGGTATAGTGGTTAAAGCATTGGAGTGCTAACCAGAAGGTCAGTGGTTTGAACCCACCAGACCCTCCATGGGAAAAAATGAGGCAGTCTGCTTCCTTAAAGATTTGCAGGCTTGGAAACCCTATGGGACAGGTCTACTATGTCCTATAGGGCTGCTATGAGTCAGAACTGGCTCGATGGCAGTGAATTTGATTTGGTATTTCTTTTATAAGGACCCTAGTGATGTAGAGGAGCTCTGGTGGCATAGTGCCTAAGGCATTTGATTGCTAACCAGAAGGCTGGCGGTTCAAAACCACTAGTCACTCCTCGGAAGGAAGGTTCAGCAATTTGCTACCGTATGGATTGTTGTTGTTGTTGTTGTTGTTATGTGCCGTCGAGTCAGCCCTGACTCATACATAGCGACCCCTCCTTGGGTTTCCAAGGCAGTATCACTACGGAAGTAGGATTGCCCAACCTTCCTTCCGAGGAGTGGCTGGTGGGTTTGAACCGCCAGCCGTCTGGTTAGCAGGCAAGTGTCTTAGCCACTATGCTACCAGAGCTCCCAACCGTATGGATACTCCCTCGGAAACCCAAAGAAGGGTTGCTGTAAGTCAGATCTGACTTGATGGCAGTGAGTTTGGTTTGGTTTTGGTAGTGGTGCAGTGTTTAAGCGCTCATCTTCAAACAGAAAGATTGGTGGTTCCCCAGCTGCTCTGCAGGAGAAAGATGAGGTGAAAGATTTATAGCCTTGAAACCCTATTGTTTCCAAGAGTAAAACTGCTCATTCCTATAGGGTCACTCTAAGTTGGAATCAACTCTGTGACGGTGGCAGTTTTTTGTTTTGTTTTGTTTGTTATTTTTTTTATGGTACCCCAACACTTGTCCAGTGTGTAAAACTTGACAAGATGGTCCACATCAAGGAGTACTGTGTATCATCTATAATGGAAGGCCCCTCTTCTGTGCAAATTTTTACCAGAAATAAGGTAACAGATTTTCAGTTATCCCTCTGGATGAAAGAAATGTAGGTGAAATATCCATAAGCCATGCAGCCATTAAGAGTCTTGATGAACATGACTAACACGATGTAAAGAATAAATTGAGGAGTTTATACTAAATGCTGAATTTTAGAATTATTCTGCTCCCACCCCCATCACTGTTCTTTCCTTATTAGTGAGGAAAAGTTGATCTTGATACTAAATTATTTAAAAATTGGTAACATTCTATCATCTACTAAAACCACTGGCATGATCACTAATAACATTAATTGAGATTTCTAAAGCCAAGAATGGAGATACTCATGCTTGTTTTGTGATCCTACTACAGGAAAACTATAATAACTCTGCAATTTCCGTTTTGCAATTTGTTTTTTGAATGGATTATAATGGTATATAGAACCTCCACAGAGGTACAGTTGTGAACCTAACATTTTCCTGAAGTTAAAGATTCACTTAACTCAGTTTAACACTGAATTACTAAAAATACAGTGCAATAAATCTAGTAAGTAAATCCTGTTATTAAATGATTATGTTTTATCATTTTAGTGTATTGCTACAGAATGTCCTATTAAATACAAGTCCATAATTAAATGGATTCCAAGCTTACTTTGGGAGCTCTGGTAGCGTAGTGGCTAAGGCACTTGACTGCTAACCAGAAGGCTGGCGGTTCAAACCCACTAGCCACTCCTCGGAAGGAAGGTTGGGCAATCCTACTTCCGTAGTGATA
>NW_006921867.1:4376666-4381183 GCF_000298275.1 Orycteropus afer afer
AACCCTAAAAAGCTCTTCTCCCATCTCCTCCCTGTGACTACCCCTTCCCTGCACCCTTCTTATCTATGCATTTGTGTCCATCCAGCTTTCCCCTTATGTGGATGCTGCCCCTTTGATGTCTCATGGCTGATTGATCTCAGGGGTGCATCTCCCTAGGGTCGGTGATTACATCTCCCTGGGCTAGGTGATCTGCTTGTAGGTCTTTCTACCATTGGGCTGAGAGCCAATACACAGAAGTCAGTCCATTTCCAGGCCTGAAGGATAAGTGGGGGGCATAATCTTGGGGTTCCATCATCAAATGTTCTTCCTATATCAAAATGACCCCTATCTCTTAGTATTGTGGATGAAATCAAAGCCAGGGTGGGAAGAGCAATTTGAAATCATAGACCATAGGAAGTTTATTATTGATTATCTACTGGTTCTCAAAGTGATATGAGTTGAGTAGTACTACCTCTTTGGCAGCATTTAATAATATGAATGGGAATATTTTGGGTTGTCATGACAATTGATTATGAGCAAGTGCTATGTATAGTTAGTGAGAAGATCCAGAGATGCAAAATATCTTGTAATGTAAATGATTCCTGCATAAAAATGTTCTATTCAAAATGCTAATAATGACACATGGAGAAATGCTGAGCCCATTTAAAGAAGAGTTATGATTCTCCCAAGGTCAGATGGTAAAGTCAAGGTTAGAGTTTTCCATCCCTGATGGATATTCTTTTTCACACTATTGAGGTAATACACAGAAGATATTTTCTAATATGTTGTTGTTAGGTGCCATTGAATTGATTCCAACTGTTAGTAACTCTATGTACAATAACAACAAAAAATATTGCCTGGTCTTGTGCCATCTTCACAATCATTGCTGTATTTGAGTCCATTGTTGCAACTACTGTGTTTATGCAACATACGGAATCATAAATTAGCCTGGGGATGTGGTTCAAGGAGGAGAGGAGGAGGAGAACAAATCGTTTGGTCAAAAGCATTTCTGAGAGGTAAAAGTGGAGAGTCGATGAGGGGATCCTGACAAGAACAAACTGCAATGTGAGAGCAGGGAAGAAGGAACCTGGTTGCCTTAGTAAATTATCATCACCACTTAGTGATATACTCATTACTCTATGTGTGATATCTTCAAACAGAAATTTGATTCCCCTCCTTCTGGAATTGAGAGGAGAACCTCTTCTCAGATCTGGAGAGGAGGGTTTGTGTACGAGTGATTTATTATGAAAATGCTCCCAGGTATACCAGGAAAGGGGCAAAAGAAGTAGAATGGGAGTGGGGATGAAATCATACAAAGGCATGACTACAGCCTGATCCTTCAGGAATATTCTGGGCCTCAATTATGCTTCAGAGTTAGCTCCAACTCAAAGCAGAGGAAGTGGGCTTCATATTCCGGTAGCAGTCAGTCATTGGCTTAAGACTGTCCTAAACCTGTAAAAACTAAGCCCAGTGCCATCAAGTTGATTCCAACTCATAGCGACCCTCATTGGGTTTCTGAGGTGATAAATCTTTGTGGAAGTAGATTGCCCCATCTTCCTTCAACAGAGTTTCTGGTGAGTTTGAACTGCCAACCTTCCAGTTAGCAGTCAAATGCCTTAGGCACTGGGCCACCAGAGCCCTGAGCTTATATGAACACACAGACAATTCCAGATCCTTGCTCTTTTGGACAAAGAAGCTTTACTAGCCCGAGGACAGTCATCCAAAGAGATGCAGGTGCTGAGTTTTTTGGGAGATCAGCACTCAGATGCCAGAGGATGGACACAAAAACATGTTCAGGCAATATTCTGAAAAATTAATTTAAAAATATTTCAAGTTATGCTATAGCTAGTAAAACTCAAAAGCCCATTGTCATCAAGTGGATTCTGAGTCTTATAGAAGTGACTCTATAGGGCAGAGTAGAGTAGAACTTGCCCATTGGGTTTCCAAGGCTGTTAATCTTTACAAAAGCAGACTGCATATCTTACGCCCATGGAGTGGGTGGTGGGTTTGCACCACTGACCTGTCAGTGAGCAGCTGAGTGCTTTAACACTGCACGGTCAGGGCTACAGCTACAGTTATTAAGAAAAGGGTTCCTATGATAAAAATTATAACAGAATCAAGATTACAATATTATTAAATATACTATTTGCCCCAATGATAGTGTTCTTGCTTCTTAATTTTTCATTTTTATATGACAAAATAGACTATATTTATTCACATGGGCAGAAGAGTTCTCAGTGTAACTGCAGAGTTCTCAGGCAAGGGATCTTTTCATTTTTTAGCTCCTCCCAGTCAAAGATATTAATCTAAGTGAATTTCCCAAACCAGGGAATGTCAGAAATGTAGTTGAGTGAGTCTTGCAATGACATTTCCCTGCTTACATCTGGCTGCAGGAACCTCTGATGACAGATTCTGCATTGGAACAATAGTTAGAAGGGAAAGGAAGACTGTGCTTACTAAATATCATCATTACCTACTAGCATACCTCTTGGATTTCTCTTAGTTGAGGTTTTGTGGCATTTGTGTGTATCTTAAATATTTGATTTTAATTGACAATGTTATTGACCACAAATCATTTTGACAGAAACTACCTTTTATCTTAAAGTTTAAATGTACCTAGAGGCTACTAAGAGATGCCTGCGTTCAATGAAAACATTAAAGTAATCATGTAAGTAGTTGAAATGTGCCCCATTTGGTACAAATTAGTTTGAGTCATGGAAAAACTTGGTCAGAAAAAATGAATGTAGCTGAAACATGATGAACTGTCTAAAAGATTCTAATTCAGCAGATGTTTACTGAGCATTTGCTATGTGCAGTATATAGGTCTGGTTGTAGTAAAGGATTAAAAAATGACTAATATTTAATTCCTACACACATTCAAATTTGAGTTCAAGTGAGACAATAGTAATTTCCAAATTAAAGACATGAACAAGTGACTGAGGGAACACAAGAGCAAGGCAGATTAATTTTTCTTGCAGTTGATGGTACGGGAAGGTTAAGGCAGGTGAGCAGCAATAGTAATTAGCTGAAACAGAGCCATGGAGGAAGGTGTTTGAGAAAAATGAAGGGCCCCAAAATTTGAGCACAGAAATGGAATCTCCAGAGTAAATATGAGGAGAAGCCAATGGGTACTATTTCTTGGTGAAATGATGACCTAACTTTGTAAGAACCAAAACATCACACCCACTGCCTTCTCTTGGCCAGGAAAATCTCTAAATAAACCCAGCTCAAAGGGAAAGGGAATCGGATGCTGATTCTTGCTGGAAGAGAATTTTTCAACCATCTTCAGTCCATAACCAAAAATTAATTGCTGGAGAGTAGATTCTGACTCATGGTGATTCCATGCATGTCAGAGTAGAACTGAGTTCCAAAGGGGTTTCAATGGCTGATTTTTAAAAAGTGCATCACCAAGCCTTTCTCCCTGATGCTTCTAGGTGGACTTGAATCATGAAAGTCTCCATTAGCAGCTGAGCACTTTATCCGTTTACACCACCCAGGGCCCCTCTGTCTACTACAGCTGCTGTGATTTTTCTTTTTCCTTATCCTGAAAGGTACTAAGAAAGCAATACTTTGCAGGAGGATTTGGCATCATTGATTCCAGTTTTGAGAGGCAGAAGAAGGAAGGGCTTGGTACAAATGAGCCAGGAGCGAAGGAGGAGTTGCAGTTTCAAGAACAAAAAAGAAATACTGCATGGCAGGAGATAATGGCTGGTATACAGAGTTCAAGGTTCATGCTGACCATTTATTCCTCTTCTCCTTTTTGTAAGCTGTGCCTGTGTAACAAGTGAGAACATCAGAAAGCAACTTACTTGCAATATCTTACCTTAGCTCTCTGTAGAAATGAACTTTTTTTCCCCATAATGTTCCACTCTTTACGACAGATGAACAATGATTTAAGAGGAAGACGTATGAGGAACTTATCTGCTCTTTTGTGAAAGAGTGTCTGAAGACACTTCCCATTAAATTTTTCATTGTCGTTAATTCGACATGTGGCTAAGAAAAGTGATGTTAATGAAGAGTAGACTAAGACATTGCACATCAAATCGGGGTCTACAGACCAACAGCAGAAACATGTGAGAGTTGGTTAGAAATGCAAGTTCACAGGCCCCACTGCTGACCTAGAATTGATCAGAATTTTTGGATTCTCAGATGTTTTGTATGCAAAATAATATTGAGAAGCTCTGGTCTAAGGTTACTTAATTATTCAGTTCATTACAATGTACTTGGGCAATGTTCCCCTGACTTTATTTGCCTTTCTTAGAACTTCAAATATTTTTTAATATATTACCCAAACTGCCATATATAATGTCATTCATTCTAATTGATTCTTCGGCAAAGACCTCAGTTATAATATTTATTTCACAAGCGCAGTGTAGTAAATTACCTGGTATGGCTTTTCTAGCCCTAAGTCTTTGTAAACTCCATGGTGGAGTTTGCTGTGAACAACTGAGGAGCTCCTAATTGTAAAAGTTATCCACCTGTGGTATTTCTGTTGAGCAGTGGCACAAAGCAATGTTTTGGGAAGTTCACTCTCTCTC
>NW_006921867.1:4382223-4383490 GCF_000298275.1 Orycteropus afer afer
GTTGCTCTGGATGCCAGAGATCACAGAACTTGGTCTAGAGACCAATACTCCAGGCAGGAGTTTGCCATATAGACTTGCTCACCGTTATTCTTTATTTGTGATTCAGTGCTCATCATGTGTTATACTTGGGCTTCATGTATTTGTTTTTGATTTTAAGGGCCTCACATACATTGTGAAAGTTGGTAAGTCACAGATTGTAAATACAGAAAATCTAATAATAGTGAAAATAAAAATAGTGTCTGAAATTTATTAAGCACGTATTGTGTATCAGGCTCTGTGTTAGGTGCTATATGTGGATGATAGATTCTTCCTAAAAACCTTGTGAGGTATGTACTGTTATTATCTCTATTTTTCAGATGGGCAAACAGGATCAGTGGCATTAGTTTACTTCCCGAATATCATAGTGCCAACAAGAAGTGAAGTTAGGATTTGAATGCAGTCCAACTGGTTCAGCCCACTGCTTAGGACCCTTTATATAATGTCACTGAAAAAAGAAGTCTCTAGAGGAAGAGTTTTGTTTGTTTGTTTTAACTTATTAAAGTTTTTCTTGAGGTTCAAGTTTAGATTACAACTCCTAGTCTGTATACAAGGAGCTCTGGTGGTGTAGTACCTAACGTATTTGACACTAACCAGAAGGTTGGCAGTTCGAACCCACTAGCCACTCCATGAAAGTAAGACTTGGCAATCTACTTCCGTAAAGATTTACTGCCTTGGAAACCCAAAGGGAGTTGCTATGAGTAGGAATCTACTCGATGGCAGTGAGTTTGGTTTGGTTTTCTTTGAGTCTGTATATACACCTAGCAAAATTTTTTGAACAATCACTTCTAAGGGGCTTTGAATAACACTTGTCCTCCATTTACAAACTCATATACCACTTTATATATTTCACAGAGCATCCATAAATTCAATAAATGGGTATTTTTTTTTTAAGTATCGTACTTCAATTGTCTGACAAAACTTCTTAAGTGACATCAAAAGTAGAAAAAATATTACATAGGGCACCAGCCTTCTGGTTAGCAGTCAAGTGCCTTAGGCACTATGTTACCAGCACTCAAAGTAGAGGTGACCTTAATGACATGGATGGAGTGAAGCTTTCAGCACCTCCATTTGCTGATGTGGCATGACTCAAAATGGGAAGAAAAATATACAAACATCCATTAATAATTAGAACATGAAATGTATGAAGTATGAATGTAGGAAATTTGGAAGTTGTCAAAAATGAAATGGAAAGCATAAAGATTGATATCCTAGTAGTTGGGGTGTTAAT
>NW_006921867.1:4387395-4388619 GCF_000298275.1 Orycteropus afer afer
GTCATGTTGTCAGAAGGGACCATGCCCTGGAGAAGGATATCATGCTTGGTAAAGTGGAGGGTCAGCAAAAAAGGGGAAGGCCCTCAAGGAGATGGACTGACACAGTGGCTGACATGACGGGCTCAGGTATAGCCAGGACTGTGGGGCTAGCACGGAACTAGGCAGTGTTTCATTCTGTTGTATAAAGGATCAGTATGAGTGGGAGCTGTCTCAATGTCACTTAACAACAACAACAACAACAGCAGCATACCATATTGTAATTTAATTTCTCTCTTTACTTTTGGGAAGCACAAGGATAAGTGTTTACAGATTTGAGGTAGGTATTCTTAACCTAAACACTTTTATTATATTTGCATCTTTTATCATAGCTTTCTGTAGATTTTTAGCATAGAATAGAACTATGTGAGTATTGATGATGACCTCAGAAAACAGCCATTTTCCTAATAGGAATAAATGTTTAGACAGTCACCTGATGTGCTCAAAGTTACATAATCAGTGGCAAGACTGAGACTGAATAGGCAAAAAACCAAACAAACAAACAAATTCACTGCCATCGAAACGATTTTTACTTATAGTGACCCTTATTGGGTTTCCAAGGTGGTAAATCTTTATGGAAGTAGATTGCCCCATCTTCCTTCTGCAGAGCCACTAGTGGGTTGGAGTCACCAGCCTTCTGGTTAGCAGTCAAAAACATTGTCCACTGTCCACCTTTATCAGAATCACCTGGCAACTTACATTTTTTAACAAGCTCACCCCAGTGGTTCTGATATATAGGACTAACGTATGAGGAATTTTTGAGGTTGATTCTTCCCCATTGAACCATTCTACCTGCTGCTGTTGCTGGGGTTATTTTGCCATCGAGTCGGCCCCGACTCATAGCAACCCCTCCTTGGGTTTCTGAGGCAGTATCACTGCAGAAGTAGATTGCCCAACCTGCTTTCGGAAGAGTGGTTAGTGGGATGAAACGCCAGCCTTCTGGTTCTCAAAGAGGTTGGTAGCCAGGAATCTAAAGAGCGCACACTTAGGGATTGATTTTTAATAGAAGGAAGGCTACTTATTCCCATGAGATTAGAAAGAAGAAGGAAAAAAGTATTGCTATGGATAGAATTATGCCCTGGAAAAATATGTGTTGGAATCCTAACCCTTATATTCATGGCTACGAGCTCTGATAATGTACTGCTTAAGGCATTTGACTACTAACCAGAAGGCTGGTGGTTCAAACCC
>NW_006921867.1:4389265-4404000 GCF_000298275.1 Orycteropus afer afer
AACCCACCAGCCACTGCTCAGAAGAAAGATGGGGCAATCTACTTCCATAGTGATACTGCCTCGGAAACCCAAGGAGGGGTTGCTATGAGTCGGGTCCAACTTGATGGCACATAACAACAGCAACAACGACAAGGAAGGAATAGAGAGAGCTGAGATCCTGAATAGAGAGGGTATGAAATGGTCCATCCATGTGAATCCAAATTGAGGATGAACGTGATTGGAATTTATCAGATCAAAGACGTGAAAGTAATTATAACAGTGGTCCATAGCATGGTGGTCATGAAAGGAATGGCAACCTCTAAGTTTTAAGGGACTTATTTTACATTCAGGAATCAGGGTTGATAGGTTCATAGCCATCCAGCCACCCTCCCTTGGAATCTTCTCTTAATACAAATAATCCTGTGTGTTCTTTTCTCTTGATGTGTGTGCACATATCATTACTGGGGAGAGCCAAAGCCCTCAGTTATCATATCCTTTCCATACAAATTTAGGGGTGCCTGGAGTGCTTAGTGGAGCAGTGGTTAAAACACTCATCTCCTAACCAGAAGTTTGAACTCACCAGCTACTCCATGGGGGAAAGATAATGCAGTCTGCTTCCACAAAGCCTTGGAAACGCTATAGGGCAGTTCTACTCTGTCCTATATAGTTGCTGTGAGTTAGAATTGACTTGACAGCATTTTTTTGTAGTGTCTAGAAGCATCAATCTCACTTGCTTTAGCATCTGACTCATCTGTTGCCTATTCTAGCTGGTGTTGTGGAGATGTGAGGACTCTGAGTGGTTTAGGCCTCCCAGGCCATATCCAAGAATACAAAGCAAAAGTCTTCTCAGCTCTGGATTGCTCCAAACTTATCTAAAATTCTGGCATTTGGGCTCAGAGTGAGATTGGGATGATGGAGTCCCTTCTACTACATGTCTTATTCAGCAATACATAATTCATTTCATTCCTGCCCTTTTGCCAACTGTTCAACATTATCTCCTCTTAGATGAGGCAAACTGTGTTTTTTTCCATCATCCAGTCTTTCCATCTCTTTTTTTATGGCCTAGAAACTATGTCATTGAAACTTAGTATACTGGAGATTTTACAATGTGGACCTCTCTCTAGTCTTTACCACGGGTTTCACATGCTCACTTAGAAACACAATATTGAAGCCTTGTTCTTGCATTTTTATGGTAAAAAAAAAAAAACCTCCACTTGGATAAGGGCGTGTAGAGACCTTCCTTGAATGGGGGGATAAGCATCAGATGAAGTGTCAAAATATTTACCTGCCACATAATTTTAAGAATGAGGGGGAAAAGGAGGAAAGCCTTTAGTCTTTTTTGATTATGTTGTTCTTAGGTGCTGTCAAGTCAACTCCAACTTATAGCGACCCTATGTACAACAGAATGAAACATTGCCTGGTCCTGCACCAGTGTCATAATCCTTGCTATACCTGAGCCCATCGTGGCAGCCACTGTGTCAATCCATCTTCTTGAGGGCCTTCCCCTTTTTCGCTGACCCTCCACTTTACCAAGAATGATATCCTTCTCCAGGGAATGGTCCCTTCTGACAACATGACCAAAGTAGATGAGATGAAGTCTGGCCATTCTCACTTCCAAGGAGCATTCTGGCTGCACTTCTTCCAGGACAGATTTGTTAGTTCTTCTGGCAGTCTATGGTACTTTCAGTTTTCTTAGCCAACACCACAACTCAAAAGCATCCACTCTTCTTCAGTCTTTCTTATTCATTGTCCAGCTTTCACATGAATATGAGGCGATTGAAAATGCCATGGCTTGGGTTAGGCTCACTTTAGTCTTCAAAGAGACATCTTTGCTCTTCAGCACTTGAAAGAGGTCTTTTGCAGCAGATTTACCCACTGCAATATGTCATCTGATTTCTTGACTGCTGCTTCCATTGGTGTTGACTGTGAATCCAAGTAATAGGAAATCTTTGAGAACTAGTATTTTCTCCATTATTGTGATACAGTTTTTGATTATAGGTAGGGCATTTAAGATTGATTTAGAGAATAACCTGTGTTGGAGGAGTCAAGATTGAGGGCATAAAAACAGCTGTTTAATATATACTTTAAGGTATCACAGGGCACTGAGGAAAAAGTTAGCATTGATGATGAGGTAGAGTAAAACTGCACCAAGATAGGCAGGAATGAATATATGGAACATATTGTAGACTGTGGAGGGGAGCTCTATCTAGAGATGAGAAATAAGCTCATAGTAAGGAAGCCGACAAAGGACCTTTAATAACAAGAAGACATGTTATGGAAAATCTACAAAAAGAACAAGCAAATTATATCCTTCAGGCTATAGTTCATTATTGATTAGATTTAGGCTCCAGCTGTCAATTTTGTTCAATATGGTGCCGTGTATTGTTATGACATTTACATCCCAGGTGTGCATGGTGGTTGTTGGCAAGCGGTGCCATTTATCATTGCCGTTAATCTTTTGTAAAAGTGTGACTATTATGCTTCTGCATCACTTTGTTTTGTTTTTCATTATTATTGACATGTGTTGGTGGCATTACATCAGTTGAACAAGTATTTATCCTTGAAACTTTGAGAATTCTTATTATCCTTCAAACAATTCATGATGTAACATGCAGAAAACTACTAGAAGATTGAAGCATCTTACCAGGGCTATTTTCCCCATATTAAGCTTACTCAATTTTCAAAGATTAATTTGTGGTCAAATTAGTGTTAGTCACTGAAGAATACATTAAGGAAAAAAAAAAGTCCGTTTTAATGATCATGTATATTTATAAGTACCTCTAAGGAGTTGTTAAGATTGGTCTATGAGAATGTTGTTCGTAGTAAATGAAGTATCATTATAACAGGATGATGTCTATTTTGTGAACTAGAGCGAATAACATCATTTAGTATTCTGCATTTTTTTCACGTATGCATATGCATTAAGGAATCAGTCCTTGTTGGGCTATTTTATCATGGGATTGTTTGCACAATTAAGTTAAGGATAAAATAGGAAATAGAATTACCAAAGGCTGATGAACATAAATATCGATGAATAACCTTTTGATAAGTTACCTCCTTAATCCTTGTTTTCAAAACACTTACACCATCTCATGTCTGAAACATGGAAAGCAATATCTTCCTTGCTAATTTTTCCTAATTTTAAGCAGAATAAATCCTTAAAGGAGCCCTGGGTAAGCATTTGGCTCCTAACCGAAAAGTCAGCAGTTTTAACTCACCAGCAGCTCCTTGGGAGCAAGATGGGGCAGTCTCCCCTCTGTAAAGACAGCCTTGGAAACCGAGTGCAGGTACTTCTACTCTGTGCTATAGGGTCGCTATGAGTCAGAATGGATTCAACAGCAATAGGTTTGTTTATTTTGTTTTTTAATGCATTCCTAGTAATGTTTGAGGAGCTCTGGTAGCGTAGTGCATGAGGCACTTGACTGCTAACCAGAAGGCTGGCAGTTCAAACCCACCAGCCACTCCTCGGAAGGAAGGTTGGGCAATCTACTTCCATAGTGATACTGCCTCGGAAACCCAAGGAGGGGTCGCTATGAGTCGGGTCTGACTCGACAGCACGTAACAACAACAACAGTAATGTTTAAATTTTGCTTTTTAATGCATTCCTAGTAATGTTTAAATTTAAGGGTCCAAGAGGTAGGTCATTCGGCAATGTGAGTGAGTCTCAACCTTTATAAAGTTGATAACTACCTGATTTTTTTTTCCTTCTGCTTTTGTGTTTTAATTTGGTAAACCAGGGTATTTTCCATTTCATTTTTGCTTGATAATATTTTTGGGAAATTGTTGTTTTCTTGAAATAATACACTTTGCACAATGTTTTATAATCAGAAAATGTTTAGTATTGATAAAGATGAATTACTGAATTAGGTACATTTTGCAGTTAAATAGTGTAATAACAGAAAATTTCTGGTAAGAACTTCTGTTCAAAGAGTTATTAAAGTAATTTTTTCCTACTTTTGAAATCGAAAGGTGCTTATTAAGGCTTTGTAATTAATTTACATGGCAATTTCAAAATGTTCTCATGAACTTTGTGAGGAGAATATGTCAAAGCTAACTACTCCCCTTTAACGGGTATTCAGCTTATTTTCTTAAAAACCGTGTTTTTCTAGAAACACTAACCGAAGGTGACAGTTTTAATTCGTGGAGAATTCTTGATTCACTATTCTTGTTTTGAAAATGTCTGAATAATAAACCAGTGTAAATTAGAGCTTATAATGAAGAAAATTTGATAAACAGGAATTTTTATCTGTAGTGACAACAGAGTAAAAACTCCAGCAAATAGAAATAAAAAATCCAATTTTTTTTTAATGTCTCAGAATATCTAAGTGAACATCAAGTGAACATGTTTGGGCAAGAAATGCAATCTTTGATATGCTTACAGTATATATCACAAAAGAGTTAACAAACCATATTTTATTAAAGGCAGTTTTATAGATCTTTTTAGGTCAGCACTATTGTATTTCTTTATTGTTCCATGAAGCTGAGAATTAAAAACAATAGGGCTTTACTGACCATTCTTTTTTGGGAGGTGGGATTAGAGGAGCTGTGTAGAGTATATTGACTGTATTCTTCTTCAGATTACTTGTTGAGTCAAATCACTAGAGACTAATATTTTCCCCATGTGCATTTTCCACAGTGAAATATGTTTTCTATCTCAAAGTATCTTCCCAAAATAATTTCAGGAGCTTTGTAAAAATTATTGTTGTTGTTGTTATGTGCCGTCACATCGGACCCAACTCATAGCGACCCCTCCTTGGGTTTCCGAGGCAGTATCACTACAGAAGTAGCTTGCCCCATCTTCCTTCCAAAGAGTGGCTGGTGGGTTTGAACCGCCAGACTTCTGGTTAGCAGTCAAGTGCCTTAGGCACTATGCAATATTTCATAAATAAAATCCTCATCTTTATAATGCAATTAAAATTTCCAGACATCTTTCTCCTACGTATATACAAATGCCCATATATGACCATTATATGGGTTAGCTATAGCTGTGTAACAAGTCACCTTGAAATTTAGTGTTTCAAACAACAATTATTTATTTTGCTCTCAGAGCTGCAAATGGGACAGGCAGTTCTTTAACTCTCTGCCAGAATATGCATGCGGGTCTAGTCAGCTGTGACTTGAATAGGTGGCTCTGGTGACATTGGGTGAGCTCTTCCACATGTCTAGCCATCAGCCAGATTTGTATGACCTCATTTGGAACAAGTGGAGCAACTCAGCTGTACTACACATGTCTCACCCTCCAGAAAACTGGCTTAGGCATGTGCTTATGAGGAAGGCAAAACATTAAAAAAAATGGTTAAGCCCTTCTGAGGCCTTCATTTGGAAGTGACACACCATCAGTTCCAATGCAATTGTATTGCCCAAAGCAAGTCAAAGGTCAACTCAGATTTAAGAGGCAGGGAGATAAACACATCATTCCAATCTCTGCCTCTGTCACCACAAGGCTTTTTCCCTGTATGCTGGTCTGTGTCTCTTCTTCTCTTCTTAAAAGGACACCAGTTATATTGGATTAGGACCCAACCTTTCCCAGGATTGTCACATCTTAATTTTATTGTACGTGTAAAGACCAGATTCCCAATAAGGTCAGATTCCCAGGCAGAAGTGTTAGGACTTGTACATATCTTTTTAAGGGACACATTTCAACCCATAACACTACTATTCCCTTGATTTGGCATTGCCTATAGGCAGGCTAGGAACCCTGGTAGTGCAATGCTTAAAGCACTTGGTTGCTAATTGAAAGGTCTGTGGGTCAAATCCATAAGCCACTCCATGGGAGAAAGATGTGACAATCTGCTTCCTTAAAGGTTTACAGTCTTGGAAGTCCAATAGAGCAGTTCTACTATGCCCTATAAGATCTCTATGAGTTGGATATAGGGAGGCCCTCTTCAGAAGCATGAAAGAGAAGAGAATGAATAGACCAAGGCTGATTTCTTTAGTGAGGAGAGGAAGGGAAGTATTAGGAAGAGGTTGTGTCTTGTTGCACACATTGTCCACGAACAGTTCCACTTCAGTATGATTGGGGAGTTGTAAGAATGTTAATATTTATAAACAAACTTTCCATAATTAATAGAAAGAATCTTCATAAGCTCTGAAGTCATTCTTATGGCTCGGTGGTTAAGGCATCCAGCTGCTAACCAAAAGATAAATGGTTCAAACTTGCCAGCATTTCTGAAGACGATAGATGGGGCAGTCTGCTTTAGTAAAGATTTACAAACTTGGAAACCCTACGGGACATTTCTACTCTGCCCTATAGGGTCATTATGAGTCAGCATCAACTCAATGGCAGTGACTTTGTTTGTTTCTTTTTTTTTTTCATAGACTCTTAGGTGATGATGTGCTCTTCTACTTGATCTGAACCAGCCTGGTTAACACTTTCCCACTCTGTATTTTGTTTGGAGCTCAAAGCTAATAGTTTCCTTTTCTAGTCAGCAAGTTCATTGGGTCACAGTATCTTTTTTCTTTTTGAACAATCATAGTATTGTTTAGATGCTTTAAAACAAAGTACTCCTTCTTGCCAACTTTATGTCTTGCTGTTGCTTTCACAGAAAGCCTTATTGGGGTAGATATGACCGATATCTATTTTTATCACTGGCAATCTTAAAGTTAAATCTTGGAATTATATGATTCCATAGAAAGTTGAATTTTGCTTTCAGAATTTTAAATTTGTAAGGGATATTTAAACTTGTGTAAGATAATTAGCTACTATCATAGTTTGTAATGTTTCCAAATATTTTAAAGTAACTTTGTGAAGTATATTAAGATTATATCTAGAAATCTAATATAGAAAGTTATTTACTATAATTTTTCTAATTTATGTTTCAGAATACCTGGTAAAATGAATTAGTGCTGACCTATCTAATTTATGGATGAGAAAACTCAGACCTAGGTTAAGAATTTAGTTTTATTTAAAAACAGGTTAAAGATTGACCTTATCAAACAACAAGCCATTTGCTGTTAAGCACACTTTACTTTTGGGTTTATAATAGACCATTTACAGATAATGACTTAATTTCCATTAACTATTGTTGTGATGCCTGTCTAAAGTTCTAATGTGCAATCTGGTTGAATCATTTCTTGTGCACTTAATAGTATAGCATACACTTTGGGTCCTAGTGATTATGTTTTATAAAGAGTTACTGCCAAATAACACTTTATATCCAGAGACATTGTAAAACGATTATATTATCTAACTTAGGTCTTGAGTACTTCTTTGCTCCGAGGAATAACTTGACTTTTTCTTGATTATCTTTGTAGCCCAGATTTTAGTGCTGTTCCTAGTATATATAAGCCTCTAAAAGTATTTGATGCTGAGGAATAATGAATAAATGCATGTTCATTTTCATCTGTTAGAGCCCATGGAACATTCCAGTACATTGATACCTCTATTAAAGAAGAGAATGTGTCCCAGTGTTACAGTTTGCTCTTTGGAATGTCATTACCAGAGACAGAAATATTGTAACAGTCATGGGGAGGAACACATGGGCCTACATTTATTTCCTTATTGAGGCTCTTTAACATCTTGGCTCAAAGAGAATTTGTTTCCATGTCTGAGATATTGATTGTCTTTGGTTTATCCGTCCAAAGCTACTCTCTACCGTTCTCTTCCTTTCAAGTCTAACCTGCTTGGACTGTATAAGCAGGCTTCCTTGTCCAGTTGGATTTGGCCAATGGGAGCATTGACAGGAAATCAGTGGGAAGGGGAAAAGGGTCGGTGTGTTTGTTCACTGCCAGCTGACTGTATTCGTCACACATAGATCACAGCTTCTGCCAAGGGGCCCTTTCATCTCTCTCCTTGCCTACCAGAAAACCAAACCCACTGCCACTGAGTCAATTCCAACTCATAATGACCCTACGGGACAAAATAGAACTGTTCCACAGGGTTTCTAAGATATAAATGTTTGTGGAAGCAGACTGCCTCATCATGCTCCTCCAGAGTGGCTGGTGGATTTGAACTGCTGACCTTTTGGTTGGAAGCCAAGTGCCTTAACCGCTATGCCACTAGAGCTCCTTCTGCACGTCTAGAGATTAATAATCAATCAATGCCCCTCTTTCTCTTTCCCTGCCCCCTCATCTATCTTTCTCCCTCTCTCTCATTTTCTATTTCTCGCTCTCTTGCAAAAGGAGTGATATTAGCTCTTCTCTGCTACTAGCCTAAATAGTTTCATTATACGCTACTCTCATCTTTGTAAATAATACTTTATTAAATCTGCTCAAATTGCCCAAGTTCTGCTAGGAAATTGGACCCTCAAAGCTGAGCCCCACTCTTCACTCTCAGATAATGAAATTTAAAGGGAAGGAGGGAATGCGATTAGGATTTATTGAACATTTTGTCTGCTAGAAACCATGCTAGACACCTTATAATTAATTATTAACCTGTTTAACCATCAAAGTACTTTGAAGATGGTCCCTTGTGTTATGCTAAAGCTAAATTTTTAAGAAGAATTTTAGAAAATGTGGATTATTTAGATTAAGAATTTTGAAATACATGCATATGATAGCTAACACTTGAAAAGTACATACCATGAAAAAGGCACTGTTTTAAGTGCATTGAAATCTTCACAGCATTATTAGAAGGTAGGTAATAGTAAATCTGTGTACACATGAAAAATGTAAACCACAAAGAAGTTTAATTACTTGCCCAAGATTACTCAGCTGGGATGTGGCAAAGCTGGAATTTGAACAAAGGCATTCTGAGTACAAAGTAAGAATTCTTATTCACAGCATTACATTATTTGCTTGTGCTTCGTAAAACATATTTCATCAATTGAATTTTTTTCTTTTTTTAAAAAATTTCCTCTACACAAAGCTAACACCTTTCCATCAACAGTTTCCTAATATGAAATATGAAACCAGCAACTTTTTTTTTCTTCTGTTTTTAAGGGGCTCTTTTAAAGGCAAAACTAAACTATGATCCCAAAAGTCAAGATGGTGTTCATTCTTGGAGGGACTAGTAAACAGAAGTGGGATTGAGCAAGCTCCTAGGGTTCTGGTCAAACTCTGCTTCTTAATTTGCATGCTAGTAATATGAGTGTGTTCACTTTGTGAAGATAGTTTGTGTTGTTCACTTGAGATAAGTGTACATTTGTGTATGTATATTATCCTTCTATTAAAAGTTTTTGTCTTCCTTATAAAATACTTTTTACCACCCATTCTTAACAAAACAAACATCTATTAGAGTAGTTTATTTACACTGCAGTTAATTGACCTTTTTTTGCAAGAATATATAAGTAACAAAATAATTACCATTTTGACATTTTTTCACATGTACAATTCAGTGACATTAATTATGTACATCATGTTTTTAAACCACTACCATTAGGCATTTCCAAATTTTTATATCACCCTTAACAGAATCTCAGTGTCTCCCTTTCCTTCTCCTTCCTATCTACTCCTGGTAACCAATAATCATCATGGCTCTACATGTTTGCTCATCTAGATAGTTCATATAAGTGAGATCAAACAATATTTGTCCTACAGTAGCTGACTTATTTTGCTTAATATGATGTTTTCAAGATTCATCCATGTTGTAGCATGTATCAGGTCTTTTATATTCATGGCTGGGTAATATTCCACTGTATGTATATACAAATTTTGTTTATCCATTCATGTGTTGATGAATAGATATTTAAACAGTTTCTACCTTTTGGCTATTGTGAATAGTGCTACATGAACATTGATGGATAAGTGTTTATATTCCTATTTTCAATTCTTTTGAGGATATACCCTTTTTTTTTGTAAGAGTTTTATGGTTGTAGTACTTACCTCTAGGAATTTGATCCATTTTGAGTTAGCTTTCATATGTGGTATAAGGTATGGATCCAGACTTACTCTTTTCCTTGTGGAAATCCAGTTGTCCCAGCTCCATATACTAGAGAGACTATTCTTTCCCCATTTGAATATATTTAGCACCTTTGTTGACAGTTATTAATAGATGCATGACTTTATATCTGCACTCTCAATTCTATGCCATTCATTTAGATGTCTATCATTATACCAGTACCAGACTGCTTTGATTAGTGTAGCTTTATAATATGTTTTGAGATTGAGAAATGTGTATCTTCCTACTTTTTTTTTTTTCCCAACACTTCCTTGGCTCATTGGGGCCTCTTGTAGTCCTATATAAATTTGAGGATTGATTTCTACAAAGGAGGCTGTTGGAATTTTTTATGGGAAGTACATTGAATCTGTAGATTACTTTAGGTAGTATTGACACCTTATTTTTATAGGAAGTGTTCAGCAGCATTCGCCAATAAGTTGGATCCCTAGTTTTGCATTCTTTTTGGTGTTTTCAGTTTCTAGAGGTTTGTAATCACAGAGCAGTATTCCTGACTTTCTGAACAATAGACAAGTCTATGGCCTAACCTTTTTGTAACCAGAAATCCATGCTAAATTTTCCATTCTCTTTGCTTCCAAATGGAATTTTGTATTGTGCCCTGTATATTTTCAGACCATAAGACCCACACAACTCAGAAGAGTCAGAAGTCATTTAAAAATTTTCATAAATGCATTGATTTACTTTACTCAAGTTTTCACTTTGATTTCATTTCACTTTGTTTATTCCCTTTACCAATAAACCTGTCAAAATTTATTTTGGACATTATCTGTGCTTCTGTATTTTAAAATTTCATACTGACAATGAACTGGAAGGATTATTGTCTCCTTTTATGATCGTTTCACCTTGCTATTTGACTTACCAAGGAAGAAAACAATATATAAATGAATACATGAAACCATTAAGCATTAAAAAACTTCATTTGATGAAGAAAATATTATTCATGAAAGTGATAGAAGATAGAGATCTGCAGGGTCATATGACACAAAGAGGGTTTTATGCTTTGTGTGTTTTGAAAAATAAGTTTCAAGCACTTGAAAAAAAGCCGTTAAATATAAGATGGTTGAAGAAAACATGACTGTTTTAGTGACACACAATGACACATGCAATGAAAAGACAAAGCAGATGTGGAAGATGAAAGAAGAAAGAAAACTAAAGAAGATTTAATTAGAAAAGGCCAAAGGAAAAAGAACAGGGAGAAAGTATTTGAGGCTTCTAAGCCTTTGCCTTGTCCCATCCACATTTGCCAATGTTAATGATTGAATATAGGATGACCCCTTTCCTCCTTGACTTTTACCCTCACAGGAGTGCCAAGGTAAGAGAATAGAACACCATGCTGATGAGCTTGACTTTTTAGTAGATTCATTATGTCCCTTTTATTTGTACCTAGAATTTGACCAAGAAAAGAGAAGTAGACAGGGAGTAACAGAAGAATAAAATATAGACACCATCCTACATTTATTTAGTGCTAAATCTGTGTAAGATACCTACATTGTTTTCTGTAAACCTCATAGGAGTGCCCTGAAGTGGTATTATTTCAATTTGTTTCACTAATGAAAGAATTGTGCCTCAGAAAGTCTAAGTAACTTGCCCATCATATCACAGCTAGTTAATAGGAGACTTGAATTCAAAAGTCAGTTATTTTCTGCTTCTGAAACCTGTGCTATTTTTAGGTAGGAAGTGAGTAGTTGAAGACAGTACAAAAATGAAAGCCATTCGAGAGAAATGAAATGTTTTGCTTTCCCTGGCATATTCATAGTACAATGGGAAGAAGACTGAGAATCTGGAAATCCATGAAGTTACATATAAAATATTGAACATCTCATTGAATATCACTTTAGACCACAGAAGCGAACATTTGTTATTTAAATCAAAACTGATTCAATATATATATATATATTAATTAAAACTAATATATATGTTAAGAGATGAAGGAAAAATATTCCAGAATTTTTCATGTAAAACAGGCTTTTATAGAAATTCTGACCCACACTTGTTGCTTAATTTATGTGGCAAGACACTAGGGCAAATTCATTCAATCTCACCTACTGGAAAGATGGTTTAGTGGAACAGTTTGAGGAACACCCTCTATTAGAGAACATAGTGGATATAACATACAAATTAGATTTCAACTGGAATACTTTAACGTAGCAGTAATTGTATGAGTTTAGAAATTACATATGATGCCAAGAACTATCTTTTTCTCTTTCACCTTATGGCCTCCTCTTTCTAGGTACCCCACTAAGTGCACCTGGAGGCTTCTATCTGGCCTGCAATCTTACACATGCTCCATTTTCTTTGATTCCAATTTTAAGGGGAGAATTATCAAAGAACATGTTGATCTCTTCATACAAGTTTGGACTAAAAGCAAGATCCCTGATTGCCTTGCTTAGGTTTGTGTAGACTCCTTGCCCCAAAGCTCAAATATTCTAGGCCTAGTATCTTTGGTGCTGTAAAATCTCTGTAGACTTAGGTTTCATGCTTTATACTGTACCCCAGACACCTAGCTTAGCCTTTCCAGTCCTCTTCTATAATCTGCCACCCACATTCCTTTTTGAAAAATTGTTGCTCTCTAATGGTGGTTGATGGCACCCAACAGCATAAGGTATTTGCTTCTTAGCTCAAGAGTCCTTTGAGGTGGTAACATGTATTCCTCTGAGGACTTCGTAATCATGTATACTCAACTGCATGATATTCCTTTATGAAAAGGCACATTGTTGTCGTTAGGTGCTGTCCTGTCAGTTCTGACTCATACAGACCCTGTGGACAACAGAACAAAAAACTGCCCAGTCTTGCACCATTCTCAAATCATTGCTATGTTTGATCCCATTGTTGCGGCCTCTGTGTCCATCCATCTTGTATAGGGTCTTCCTTTTTTTTCAGTGACCCCTCTACTTTACCAAGCATGATGTCTTTCTCCAAGGACTGGTCTCCCCTACTAACATGTCCAAAGGACATGAGATGAAGTCTCATCATCCTTGCTTCTAAGGAGCATTTTCACTGTACTTCTTCCGAGACAGATTTGTGTGTTCTGCTGGCAGTCCATGGTATACTAAATATGTTATATATTCAATACGTTATATATCATTGTGGAGAGGGGTTATTGGAATGGTGCTTCATTTAAGTGGGTTTATTTTGTCTTTCAGTTTGGGAAGCAGCACATAGAGAACCTCTTCAGTGACCTGCAAGATGGGAGACGCCTCCTAGATCTCCTTGAAGGCCTGACAGGGCAAAAACTGGTGCGTAACCTATTTTCCAGAAAGTTAGCATTATTAATAATAGAATTTCAAGCCAGAGACAAACTCAGCCCACTTTTATAAGATATGGTAAAAGTCGCTAATTTACTAATTGGCAATTTAACTAGCAATACAGGACTTTCCTTAATAAAACAGTCTCACAATATTATTTTCACATTGACATAGTCTATCATATGTAGAATAACAGGCTGAACATTGGAGTATTATATTTTGTTAATTAAAGAATATTATTTGTTTGTAATATATGTTATCTTATTGAATATCTTCCTTTCAAGGATTTTACACAAAATGACTTATTACAATCATCTTCATGTTTTTGTGTGTTTTGCAATTATTTTACAATGAACTTGTGGAGAGCAGAATAGACTTAGGTATTTTAGGCTAATACATAATAGCAGATGTGATGAATATGGAACTCCCCTTTGAGAACTATTATACCTTATGACTTCAGAGTGTTTCTTTGAGGTAGGTGTGATTATAATAAAGTTATAGATCAATAATATCCTGTATGAATTTGAGTTCACTTGACTGAGGTCTCACAATGGGAAAAAAAAGCCCTAGAATACAGATATTTTCAGTGAAATAATCTTATTATTTTTTTCTTCACTCCTCTTTGCTCTGGACACAGAAAGACCAATAGTTGCATGTTATATGGCCACTTACAAGGTTTTAAGACCCCAGTTGCTACTCACCAAATTAAGATGTACAACATCGTCTTTGTGCAATCTGTTATGCCAGTTGACCTTTGTGTCCCCCGAGACCATCCATCGTTCTTAGCCTCCAGGCCCTGTGACTCATTCTCTTAAGTTTATGACTAAGAAGTTTTCATAACTTTGCCCCCGTACACTCTACTACCTTCATTGATATATTTGCAGAATATATAAATACATATGTAGAGATATTCTCTTGTCAAACCTATATATACATATATATATTTTTAGTGTGTAGTCCTGTTCGCCTTCCCACCTCTGTTCAGTTTGAGTATCTATCTGTGCAACCACTCCTAAATTATTATTACTACTACTGCCGGATTGTGTATGCAATAGTAATTCACCTTTATTGCCTTTAACTCTTGTGCTCCTTCTTCTGATCCTTTCTTCCTCCGCCTTGATCATTTTGTTTTGACCTCCTGCTTATTGCTTATTACCTTTCCCTTCATCCAAGGTAATATGCATCTACTCTCCAATTAGTGATTTACTATCCTTTATCCTCCCACCCCTGTTAAACTTCTGTGTGTAAACCTTCTCTTTTTTTTTCTTTTTCTCATTTTTATTGTGATATGTGTGAAAGTATACAGAGCAAATTCACTTTCCATGCTGCAGTTCACATACACTTTGTCTCGTGACACTGACAGCAATTTCTCACAATGCAACAGCTCCCCCCACTCCCTCCCCATAGTTACCTCTTCCCTGTGTCCTTCCCTCCCATGCATTCTTGCCCCCTGAGCTGTCTCCTGTGCATACACAGCCCTTCTATTCTCCCATGATTGATCTCTCCAAGGAGTGTATCTATCTAATATAAATGTTCAGCTCATGTGCCTGTCTTTTGTCTGGCTGGAAGCCACAGGAGTGTGTTCAATTTCAGACCTGAAGGGCAGCTAGGGGGCCATAGTCTCAGGGATACCACCAGGCTCTGTCCGAACAGAAAACTGGTCCTTTTTTTTTTTT
>NW_006921867.1:4404100-4407924 GCF_000298275.1 Orycteropus afer afer
TGACAATGGTAGCCGGGCACTGTATCATTTTTCTGGTCTCACAGTCATGTAGGCTGAGGATCGCATGGTGTACCAGTTACTTGGACTAATTTTTTCCATGTGTCTTTGGTTTTCCTCATTCTTCTTTTCTTTGGATAAGGAGAGACCCATCATTGCATCTAGATGGCCGCTTGCAAGCTTTTAAGATCCCAGTTGCTACTCATCAACGTACGATGTGGAGCAATGTTTTTGTGTAGTATGTTATGCCAATTGAGTTTGATGCTCCCTATGACTATGGTCCCGAGCCCACAGGTCCAACTCTTCATTCCCTCTGGGTAGCTGGCTGTGGCTAAGTGGCTACAATCTTGTCACTTGTAAACTCTACCATATACCCGGGAATTCTTACAGAACATACAGACACACTGTGTGTAAACTTTTTCTTGACTTTTTATAGTCTCATTCAATATTTGACCCTTTATGATTGACTAATTTCACTCCATGTTCTTCCATGTTATGAGACATTTCACAGATTCATAGTTATTCTTTAACTTTGTATAACATTCCATTGTGTGTATGTACCATAGTTTGTTTATCCATTCATGCCTTGATGGGCACTTAGGTTGTTTGCATCTTTTTGCTATTGTGAATAATGTTGTGAGGAGCATGGGTATGAATGTATCTGTTCATGCCATGGCTCTTGTTTCTCTAGGAGATATACTTAGTAGTGGGATTGCTGGATTATGTGGTATTTCTATTTCCAACTTCTTAAGGAAGCTCCATCTGGCTTTCCACAATTTCCACAGAATTGGTTGAATAAATTTACAGGCCTACCAGCAGGAGGTTTTAGTCTCTACAAACTCTTGCCAGCATGTGTTCTTTTCTGTCCCTGCCCCTCACCTGAACTTTGCTATTAAAACTGGATTGAGATGATCTCTCATTTTTTTTAAATTTTGATTTGCATCTCTCTAATAAGCTAATGATCACAAGCATTTCTTCAAGTGCTTGTTAGCTGCCTGAATGTCTTCTTTGGTAGAGTATCTTTGTAGTACCTAAGGCATTTTACTGTTAACCGGAAGACTGGAAGTTCAAACCCTCCAGCCACTCCTCAGAAAGAAGACTGGGCAATCTACTTCCATACAGATACCACCTCAGAAACCCAACAAGGGGTTGATATGAGTTGGATCTGACTCGACAGCAGTGAGTTTTCTGCCCATTTTTTAATTGGATTGTTTGTCTTTGTGTTGTTCAAGTACTGGAGTTTTCTATACATTTTAGGGATGAGCCCTTTGTCCTATATGTAGTTGCAATTTTTTAAATCAGTCTCTAGGTTCTCTTTTTACTCTTCTAGTGAAGTCTTTTCATGTACAAAAAAATGTTTAATTGTTAAGAAGTCCCAGTCATCTAGTTTGTGGATCCTATTTCATTTTTTCTGCAAATGGATATCCAGTTTTGCCAGTGCCCTTTGTTAAAGAGAATATCTCTTTCCCATTTAATGAGTTTTGGCCCTTTGTCTATGTGTTTGCCATTGTACCAATACCAGACTGTTTTGACTAGTGTAACTGTGTAGTAGACTTGGAGATCAAGAAGTGTGAGGATTCCTACTCTGTTGTTCTTTAGGAGTGCTTTGCTTATTTAGGGTTTCTTTTCTTTCTATATAAAATCGGTGATTAGTTTTTCTATTTCTTTGAAGAACAATGATGGCATCTGGATCAAGATTGCATTATATCTGTAGAATGCTTTGGATAGTATGAACATTTTAACAATGTTAAATCTTCCTGACCTTGAACATGGTGTACTCTTCCATTTATGTAGGCCTCTTTTGGTTCTTGTATTAGTGTTTTGTAGTTTTCTTTGTATAGGTCTTTTGTGTCTCCAGTTAAATGTATTCCTAAGTACTTCATCTTTTGATTGGCTATTGTAAATGGTATTGTTTTCCTGATTTCCTCTTTGTTAGTGTAGAAAAATCCTACTGAATTTTTTATGTTGATCTTATACTCTATCACTTTGCTGAATCCCTCTATTAATTCCAGTAGTTTTCTTGCTGAGTTTCTAGGATATTCTATGTATAGGATCATATAATTTGCAAATAGAGCTAGTTTTACTTCTTATTTGCCAATTTTGATGCCTTTTATCTCCCTTTATTGCCTTATTGTGCTGGCTAGAACTTCCAGTACAATATTGGATAGACATTATGATAAAGGCCGTTCTTGTCTGGTCCCCCTTCCCAGGGGGAATGTTTTCAGTCTCTCTCTATTGAGAATAATGTTAGACAATGGTTTTGTATATATTACCTTAATTATGTTGAGGAATTTCCCTTTCATTTCTATTTTGCGCAGTGTTTTTTATCAAGAATGTTGTTGCGTTTTGTGAAATGCAGTTTCTGCATCAATTGATATGATCATGTGGAATAGTCTTAGTCTTAAATTGCTCAAGCCTCTACTTTCTAGTCACAGCCACTCTCATAGCAAGTTAATCTTTACGAATTATATTTCTTCTTCTGGCCTCTCACTGCACCTCCCCAATACACACACATACACACACATGTGGACTTTTGTAGATATCATACAAATGATAGATGGCAGAAGGAGCCCTAGTGGTGCTATCATTAAGCACTTGGCTACTAACCCAGTGGTTGGTGGTTCAAACCCACCCAGTGCATCTGCAGGAGAAAAGACCTGGTGATCTGCTCCTATAAAGATTATAGCCTAGCAAACCCTATGGGGCAGTTCTATTCTGTCACATTGTGTCGCTGTGAGTCACAATGTACTGGACAACACAGAACAAAGACAAAAACAAGAACATATCTGGCATTGGAAATTACCAAAACTCCTTTCCCCACAACTTGCCTCTTTAAAGATTCTGACTCACAGCGACTTTGTATATTCTATCAGATATGCCTATTTTTTTCCCTATGTTATTTTACTTATGGTGCTTTCTGTACTTCTCTCTGTCCTAATTCTCCTTCAGGCACTTGGTGCTTCTCAGTGAAGACTTTCCTGAATCTCTTGGCTTATTTCTCTCTCTTTTAAATACTATAGGATGTCTGTTTCTGTATACAAAGTTAGTCCTCACACTTTATGCTTTTCTAGTCTAATCCTTTTCAAGGACTGTATGAGATTAACATATTATTAAGTTCAGAACAGTATATTTTCAAGATATCTGAACTTGTTTTGATATTTAAAAACATAGTGATTTACTGAAAGAATCACTTCAGTAAATAAAAAGCATCCAGATTGGTTGCCCTACAGCTGAATTTTTGGCTTTTAACCAATCTGTGGATATTGTGAATATTTGGACTTCATTTCACTTGTTAGAGATACATCTGTGTATAATAGTCTGTATCCTATGAACATGTAACTATTATGTACATGCCTATGTATATTTGTATACACCTATACCAGTGTGTATCCCCAGTTTCTCCTACATCCTGGTATCATTCCTGGTTTTTATGACCAAATGCAGGAAACTTAGTGCCTTCCAAGTGTTTATGAAAATTTCTGTTGGTGCTTATGGGCTCCACATCCCATTTGGACCTTCTGCAGCTCTTTGCTTCTGGCCATCTGCATAACCACTTTTTTCTGCTGATGTAACTCTTTCTAGTCAGTTGATGAATCGAGGCAACTCTCTTCCATAATACAAAGCAATTCTGTCAGGTCTAACTAATTCCATATAAGTTCAAATTTTAAAATAATGAATTACAGAAACAAAAAGAAAGCAAAAAAAGATAACACTTGAGATACCCATTGGTATATATGGATGTTGTTGTTGTTGTTGTTATGTGCCGTCGAGTCGGCCCCGACTCATAGCGACCCCTCCTTGGGTTTCCGAGGCAGTATCACTACGGA
>NW_006921867.1:4408024-4410470 GCF_000298275.1 Orycteropus afer afer
TCTGGTTAGCAGTCAAGTGCTTTAGCCACTATACTACCAGAGCTCCTGGTATATATGGATAGACAAAATAAAGTTAATATGTAACAGACACTGAAGATAAAATGGTGAATAAAATGTCCATGACATTGGCTATTATGAGGCACATAGGTGGGGGAAACCACCAAACATTCATAGAATCAGATACATGCTACATAATTTACAATATTGCTACTAAGAAAATTTGTGACTCATTTCTTATCCACATCACACATCTGTCAGCCCACATCTGAGGACCCCGGTTTTCCCACAGAGCTCCTCCCTCATGAATGCTCCCAAGTCCAGAGCCTGGCCTCTGTTCCTAATAGTTTCTTCAGAGAGATATCTAGTGAAAGTTTTATACCTTATTGAACAGAAATCTTAAAATTCCACTTGGAATCATCAGCATTTGGATTTACTGGCTCAGGGCATCCCCAAGGTTAATAGGAAATTATTTTCCGTACATCTATAGAATTAAAACTCCTCCCCAGAGGGGCTCTAATAGGGGCAGATTTCAGCTTCCATGTAAGGATCAGAAACTGCAGCTTGGTTAAAAAGTAGAATTTATTTGATCTTTATAGCAATATACGTGTGTATGTCCCCTTGAAGATTTATGTTTGAGTTTGAAGCTCAGGGAAATTTTCCCAAACTATCACTGAAATAATTACGCAACTGGCTGCAAGGTAATATGTGGCTTCTGTCTAAACATTAGGCAGAAGACTGATTTGAATAATTGTTCCCCAAACTTTTAATTCTTAAAATTATCACTGAACGTGTTACCATTGAAACTGTAAGTACACAACAGGATTGTGTTTCTGGTGGTTTTCTTTCGATCTAATGTTCTGCCTTCCTATGGACTTACTTTCATTCTCTCTGTGGTGGGAAGTGGGGAACATACCAAAATGTAAATTTATATCTTTTTGAAGCTGCTGGAAGAAAAATTTCTAGGAGGTAAGCAATGGGGAGTCCTGTTTGTAAGGTTGTCCTAAATGTTGTGGGAAGCCATAGAAATAGTATGTCAGTACTATTTGATACAGGGTAAAATAAGTGAAAATAGGAGGGAATTAATCTAGTAGGCATCCTAGTGGTAGAAGTTCTAGAACACCACAGGTAAATCAAAGCGAGTTATTCTGTATATTGTAATGAACTTTGGAAATATTAGTTTAAAAATACAGGAAATGATATGGCTTTGGGGTTTGTGAGTGAGTTTTTGAATCTTAGTGATGGGGACAATGAAGATATTTACAGAAACCACTTCCTTTAACCCAATTTTGCATTATATCATTTTGCTAGACATGAAACTCTTTTAAACTTTCCTGAAAGGTTTGAGTTTAGCTTGCTTATCTATTTTACTAGCAAGTATACTTTTTCATCTTATATATGCTGATGTTTCTTTCCTTGTGGGTCTAGCAATAATCCCAAACCAGGCTATAGAATGAAGGAGCAATCATCACCAAAAGAGTTCTTACGTAGGACAAAGATGCTATTGCGGTAGTTACGGTTATGTGTCAACTTGGCTGGGCCCGGGTTTGAGTGGCTGGCCAGCTGGATGTAGTGATTCCCCATGATGAGATTGGTAATCAATTCCATAGTGGAATCTGCCACGAGCAGCCGAGTAACTTGCTTTAAGGACGTGGTCTGCTCCCAGTATATAAGGAGAAGCTTTGAAAAAGGTCTCTGAGCTTCTTGGCACATCTGGATTCTTCATTTGGCTGCATCTTCGTTCAGCAGCCTGGCATGTTGCCTGCCGATTCTGGAACTGTCTCTGGACTTGAACTAGTGGCCTAACATGTTGCTTAATAAACTTGGAACTGTGCATTTGTGCACTTTGGGTTTGTGAGCCTCAGCAGCCAGCAGCTACCTGAGTTAAGAGACACCTCCAGCTCCAGTGAGCTGGGAGCAATAGTCAAAGCTAAAGCTCAAGGTTGAAGGGCCTTCATCCAACCTTTGAACTGGGGCTTCTAGCCTCCTAAACTATAAGATCCCAGTTTTTACAAGTTATTCAGTAGTAGTATTTCTGTTAAAGTGACACTGAAATAGGGCCAAACGCAAGTCCCTGCCCAGTGCACAGTCAGGCCAAAACAGTTTACACACTGAGTGATTAAGAGGAGAGACTATTATTTATTGCAAAGTGGAAATGCAATGAGACAGGGGTCCACACCCAAATCTGATTCCCCAATTTGCAGTTGGGTCACATTTTTGTTAAGTTTTTGTAATGCAGAGTTTCTGAGACACCAGGACACGGAGTTGTTTCAGAGAAGCAGTTTATTAGTACTCCCAGGTGAGGTTCTCATGCCCTAGCATCAAGGCCAGAGAAGTCACACCCCTGGGCAGGGGGGACAGATTTTTATAGACACAAAGAGGACCTAACTGGGGACACCAAGGAAATGACAGGGTCCTCTAAGGAAATGGCAGGGTCCAATTAGCTGTT
>NW_006921867.1:4411091-4412920 GCF_000298275.1 Orycteropus afer afer
CAACATTCTTCTCCCAGGAAGATACAGGTTCCCCCTTTTTCCGCTGTTAGTAGGTCTAGGGCTCTCCGGTTCTGCAAAGACACTCGGGCTAGAGAGGTTAATTGTCATTGGAGGGAGGCTAGGGAGTCTGCAGTGGTTCCGAGTGTTACTTCAAGGTGGGCTCGGAAATCCTGAGCCGACATTAAACTGTGACCCAAGGCCCAGCCTGCTATTCCTGCTGCTGTAAAGGCGGAGGCTAAACTAATACCTACCATAATGGGTAGGAAGGCAGCTCTTTTAGTTCTACTGTTTTGTAATAGTCAGGAGATTTCGGATTTTTCACACATGGTGAGCTGGGGTACTATTGTCACTGTGAAGCATGGACCTGGAGTGGTGGAATTTAAACACTTAACTAAGGTTCCATTACACCAAAAGAAAAAACCAGGTGGTGCAGAGGTGATGGAAATATTTTGTGAGGAAAGAGGTGTCTGGTTAAAGGTTTCAGGTGCCCAAAGGGGTACTTGCAGTAGAAGGGTGGTGCAGGAAGGGCTGGTAGGTGATTTTAGTGGTGGACGGATGGTGTAGAAAGGGCTGGTAGGTGATGGTAGAGTTAAATTGATAGGTACAGCTGCAAGTAAGGGTCGTTGGAGAGAGATGCAAAGGAAGCAACGGAAGACATTGGGTAGAGTCTGAGTAGAGTTGAGGAGAGATAGGGAATGTTGGATGATGTGTATCCAGGAAGGTATCGGAACTGTTTGGGGATTTCCTTGGATCTGTTTCTGTAGGTTTTGTTTTTCTCGGGAGATGTAGGTAAAAAACATGTGTAAGGTTGCTGGAGGGGGTGTGGACTGTCCGTTCTATTTTGATGGTTCCTGCAGGTCAAATGGCGATGGAACTGTAATATAGTTTTCTTATAACTCCATCTGCCCACCTGTTGTCCACGGGGTCCCTGATGTGGAGGTGTAATGTCTTGTCTCTAATGAAAAATATGCTAGTCCGCTCTTGCCAGGAAACATGTCTCGTACATGACCAATAATAACATCTACCATAGGTTGAAGAGCTATAATTACAACCAGAATAGACTTGGTCATATGTAAAGCAGGCATAAGGGAAATAATAGGGGGGTACTGATTTGGGAGTAATGGGTATTATGAGTTCTGACCTATTGTTTAGTTGGTGTTCTGCTAGGTCAATATGTTGTGGGGATTTCTGGCCCTCCCAGACTGTAAATTTTCAGACATTCTTGGGTGGGGGTTTAGTATTAGTGAGGGTCAGGAGGACGAGGAGTCTGACTAAGACGGAGCTTAGTTGGACCCAGCATTTGCCATGTATAGGGATCATGACTTGCCTGGGCCCTTTTGACACAGGAGAGGTGGTGCCATGAGGGGTCACTCAGGAGCTTTACCGCAGTGGGGGTGGTTAGGATGCGGTCCAGTCCAGCAAGGTTTCAGTGGCTCTGGGTGTAAGGTTTTCAGGAGTACTGTGTCTCTGGGTTGCAGGTGGGTTGCTGTTGATGGTCCTGGAGGATTGTTCTCTAAGGGTTGTGGTAAATACCTGTCTGCGTGTTCCCGTAGTAGCTGCCTAAGGAGAGAAAGGTACGGGAGATAGGAAGCTAGGGGAGGGGGTTGCGTGGGTAAATTATGGTTCAGGAGGAGAGGTTGGCTGTACATTAGTTCAAAGGGGCTGAGAAAGGTTGGTGCTTTGGGAGTTGCTCTTATGCGTGCTAAGGCAAATGGAAGGAGGTCTATCCAGGATTTATGGAGCTCTAAGGAGAGTTTGGTAAGGTGTGTTTTGATAAGGCCATTGGCTCTTTCGACTTGACCTGATGATTGAGGTCGGTAGGGGATATG
>NW_006921867.1:4413158-4416191 GCF_000298275.1 Orycteropus afer afer
AGCCACCCAGTTAGGGTGTCTATAAGTGTAAAAAGGTATTTGAGAGACTTGTGAGATGGCATATGAGTGAAATTGATTTGCCAATCCTGACCAGGTAGGTGTCATCTCATCTCATGAGTGGGGAAGGTTGGTTTAAGGTTCCCTTGGGGACTTGTGGATATACAAATAGTACAGGTGGAACAGACAGATTCAATAGAGATGTTGAGTAAGGGCAATATGAAAAGAGGTTGTAGGAAATGTTTCAGGGCTTTGGTTCCTATGTGGAGGGAATTATGAATTATGCGGACAAGGGGCTCTACTTGGGAGTCAGGAAGAATGAGTCTGTTATGAAGGAAGAGCCATCCTTCAGGAGAGCGAGTCCCTCCTTTTTTTTTTTTTCCAGTGTGACAATTCCTCAGGGGTGTACTGTGGATGGATGGAGGGGAGTGAGAGGAAAAGGATGGGTGTTGGTGGGTTTGGAGAGTCCCTGGTGAGGTTCCGGGCTGTGGAATCTGATTTGTTGTTGTTTTGGGTGACCAAGGAACTGTCAGTTTGATGTTCTTTACAATGTATGAGGGTTACTTTGGATGGTGGTTTGAGGGCATTTAGGAGTTGGAGAATGAGTTTGGCGTTAATTATGGGGAAACCTTTGGCTGTTAGAAACCCTCGTTGTTCTGATATTGGGCCGTGACAGGTGTTATAAGGAATGTGTACTTGGAATCCGTGTATATAGTAGCTGCTTGTCTCTTTGCTAATTGTAAGGCCCTGGTGAGGGTGACTAGTTTGGCTTTCTGAGATGAGGTGCCTTCAGGGAGGGTGTGGGTTTCTACTTCAGTCAGGTTGACAACAGCATATGTTGCCCTACGTCATCCATGGGAGTCTATGGCTGAGTTGCCATCAACAAAGGAGGTGATATCCAGGTGAGTTAAGGGCTGGTCAGATAAGGAGTTAGGAGACGTAGGTAAGGTGTCTAGAATTTCTGTGCAAGAGTGGGAGTGTGGCAGGTCATGAGTTGGTAGTAGTGTGGCTGGGTTGAGGGGTGGAGACTGGGCTAAATGAACATTGAGATTCTCGATAAAGGTAAGGTGGAGAAGTAGGAGGTGAGATGGGGATAGGAGGGAAAGGGAATGGTGAGATAACAGGTGTTTTATTTTGTGTGAGGAAAATACATGAAGAGAGTGGTGGAGGGTTAGTTTGAATGTTTACTGTATAAGAACTGCCACTGCCACTAGTGCTTTCAAGCAGGGTTGCTATCTTCATATTGTGGGATCTAGACGTTTGGATAGGTAGGCCACTGGGGAGGGGAAGGGACCATGAGGTTGGGTAAGAACTCCCAGAGCCATCCCTTGACGTTCATCGGTGAACAAAGAGAAAGGTTTGGTAGGATTGGGGAGATGAAGAGGTGGAGATTGTAAAAGTTGATTTTTCAGGGTGGTGAAGGTGGCCTTAATGAGTTGTGGTGATTGGAGGGGACCAATGGGTGTGTCCTTGTCTGCATCGTATAGGGGTTTGGCTAGAAGGGAAAAGTTAGGGATCCAATGTCTAAAGAACTCAACTAGTCCAAGGAATGAGAGGATTTGGTCAGTACAGGTAGGGGTTAGCAGGTCTTGTATTATTTGCTTTCTATCCAGGGTGAGTTCCCGGGTGGTGGGTGTTAGTTTAAGGCCAAGGTAAATGACAGAGGGAGTAGATAACTAGACTTTAGAGGGTGAAACTCGGTATCCCTTTTTTGCTAAGAAGTTTAAAACAGTGGTGGTGTGTGTAGTTGACTGTTCTAAGGAGGGAGTACATAGGAGAAGGTCATCAACATATTGTAAAAGAACGGATGGGGAGAGATTGCAGTCTAGTAGGTCTCTGGCCAGTGCCTGTCCGAAGTGAGTTGGACTATCCCTGAATCCTTGTGGAAGGACTGTCCATGTGAGCTGGGAGGAGGTGTGAGTGTTGGGATCTTCCCAAGTGAAGGCAAAAAGGTTGTAACACCTGGGGTCTAAGGGGATTGTGACAAAAGCATCCTTGAGATCTAAAACAGAAAAATGAGTAGTAGTAGGGGGAATATTGGAGAGTAAGGTATAGGGGTTAGGGACAACAGGATGCAGGGGAACTATGGCATTGCTAATAAGAAGAAGGTCTTGGACTAGTCGGTAGGACCCATCAGGTTTCTTTACTGATAAAATAAGGGTATTGCAGGGGGATTGGGTGGGGATGAAAAGTCCTTTAGATAAGAAGCACTGTATAAGAGGTTTCAGGCTGAGTCGGTGCATGCGAGAGATGGGAAATTGGGGTTCAGATGGAAACTGCGTGGGATCCTTTAAATTTACCATAACGGGGGTGATAAGATGCGATGGATGGGGAAGAAGTATCCCATACTCACGGATCAATAAGGTCAGGGGACATGGGAAAAGCTGGTGCTTGCAGGTAGGTAGTAGTTAGTGATAACAGGAGAGAGGTAGAGGGATTTTGTGCCCAAGTGAGAGTGGTTTTAATTTTTGAGAGGAAATCTCATCCTAAAAGGGGGGTAGGGCAGGTAGGTATAATAAGAAATGAGTGTGAGAGAATTTTGTTATTTATTAAATAGGTGATGGGGCCCATTGTTGGGGGGTTTGAGGGTTGCCCATTAATTTCCATAACAGTGACTGAGGAAGGGAAACATGGTCCCGGGAAGGAGGGTAGTACAGAACAGGTAGCCCCCATATCAATCAAAAAGGAGATTGATTTGTTTGTTACTTTGATAGTGACCCTGGGCTCAGCAAGAGTGATTGGGGTTGTTGAGTCTGGGCTCCTTCAGTCGTCAGTGGCCAGGCCCAAGATAGTCGACAGCAGGTTAGTGGATGGGGAGGATGGCCTTCCGTGCTTTGACACAGAGGGACAGTCACTCTTCCAATGTCCTTTTAAACTACATGCTGGACATGGGCTGGGGGCCGGTCGGGGCTGAGGGCAGGATGTGGCCCAGTGCCCTTCCTTACCGCACTTGAAGCAGGATTGCGGAGCCGCCAAGGAAGGAGGTCTTCTGTCACTATGTGTTGGTCTCAGGGCTGCTGGCAAGGCATTGGCCTG
>NW_006921867.1:4417420-4418586 GCF_000298275.1 Orycteropus afer afer
TCGGCAAAAATTGTCTAAGTCTGTAAGGACGTTAAAGTCAAAAGTCCTGTGTTCTGGCCAGCAAGAGCTATTGTCTAGCGGCTATTGAGGTCACATTGTGGTAGACTAAAAGATGAGGCGTTTGGGGCAGATGTCTTGGTCTAGTAGTAAGATCTGAAGGTTTGTTAATAAACACCCCAGAGGGGTTGTTGGATCGATTTTGGTGTTTTGATTACCCATTGGTTTTGAGTTTTTCAGGTAGAAAAACTCAAAGCCACCAGAACCCTATGGCAATGGGATAGGGCCACTAGAACTCTATGCCAGCTGGACTGTTTTGCGTAGGTGGACGTCTCTGCCTGACACTAGACTGTCGAATGAGGGGTACACCCTCAGGGGAGGTAGGATGTCAGGCATCCCCGAGCAACCAAACTCCCAGACTGTGAGGAATTTCTGACGTGGTACCACGATTTTTCTGGGGTTCCTGGAACCCTGTGCCAGTGATGCAGAAAACTCCGGAACAAAACTCAGACTTTTGGGCAAGTCAACTCTCCAAAGGTAATCCACAGGAGATATTAAAAGAGGAAAGTAATTAAACTGGAGACATGAAAAGAGGAAAGTAATCACACTGGAGACATGTCCCAAGGACCACTCAGATGCCCGGTTGTCCGCTCCCCCCTCAGGGATTTAAGTGAGTCTTTGGCTAAGGTGTCTCCGTATAAACCCTGGAGCGGAGGGCAGAGCCACACCGTTGTGCCGATCTGACTTCACACGGAAATCAACTGAGGGCCCACTCAGACTCCGTGACTTAGATCTTGGAGCATCACAGAAACATTCACACAACTTCTCAGTCAGACGCAGACAGGTTACAACAGAACCAATTCAAACCGTCTGGTAGTAGGCACTGTTTCATCGCCCAGAGTCAAAAAATTAAAATGGCCCACAGGATGGAGGACAACAGAATACAAAATGTATGTCCTCCGGTGGGCATTGAGTAAAGGGTAAGATGTGACTTACCGGTGGTGGATGCTGGGGGCCGGAATTCCCTGGTCCAGGGGAAGAGGGAGAAGGGGAGCAAGAATTCCCTTGAGTTCTACTCCTCTTCCTGGGTTTTGGCACCAAATGTTATGCAGAGTTGCCGAGACACCAGGACACAGAGTTGTTTCAGAAGAGCAGTTTATTAGCACTCC
>NW_006921867.1:4419288-4424663 GCF_000298275.1 Orycteropus afer afer
ACTGAGTTATCACTTTTACTTACCTGCCTTCAACTGGGAATGCAGGCTGAACTGACTCCACCCAGCTTCAGCACAAGAGGGCCAAAGCAGCTATTGTCCTTCTTGAGGAATAGTTTGTTCTTGCTAAGTAAGTTCTATGACAAATACCATTGGCCCAAAGCCCTTCCCTTCATTACATGAATGCTTCACAGACTGTGATCTTTTAAAATATTTAAACTGAGAAGAGAAATTTATAGTTTCATTTCTAAAAGTAGACTATTTGTCTCTCTGCTGTGCAGTAAATACTTTTTCATTTTGTTTTTAGCCAAAAGAAAAAGGATCCACAAGAGTTCATGCCCTGAACAATGTCAACAAGGCACTGCAGGTTTTGCAGAAAAATAACGTAAGTGGTGACCTGAGCTTCATCTCTACACCAGCAGGCAGCATGCTGAATGTTTGAGGGAGGGTTCTGGTCCCCAATTCAGAGAAAACAGCTTAAATTGTTGTGGGAATCAAATCAGTAAGTTTTAAGAGCACGTGTTCTACTTCATATGTGTCTGTCTGGGGCTCATGTGATTTAGGAAGCGAGTATGCGCAGCCACAGTGGGTAAGTGACCAGACCTGATAGGCTACTCTGTGTTGTTTTCAGATTTTATTTGAAGAAGTCATATTTAGTGAACAAACTAAATCTTGCAATGAACTCAGTTCCTTATAGCAGTTCATGTGCAACAAAAGGATTTTAAACGAACAAACAAAACAGTTGCCATTGAGTCAGTTCTGACATATGGCAGCACCGTGTGTGCCATTGTAGAACGGTATTCCACAGGGTTTTCCATGGCTGAGTTTTTGGAAGTAAATTGCCAGGTTCTTATTCTGAGGTGCCTCTGGGTGGACTCCAACCTCCAGTCTTTTTGTTAGCAGCTGAGCACATTAACTGTTTCCACTGTACTGAATATTGCTTTTATGTAATAAGTGTTCAAACATGATGATAATAAACTATTTGACTTAAGCCAACATATCTTAAACACCATAGCCAAACATGCAGATTACACACACAAAAAAAATCAATATTTTAATTCAAGGTAAGAACTGCTAATTTGTTTTCTATTTATTTATATATTTTGTTTTTGTTTAAGTAGATGAAAATAAATGTGTGGTATTGGAAGGAGTAAACTATCATCCTGAACAAACTAGCAAGGTACAGACATTGTAATCATCTCAGAGTGACTTTGATGCTCCTCACCTCTATCTGGCATTACAATCAGTCCTCTTTCCTTATTAACTTCCTCCAGCCATTCTAATCGACCAATAGATTTACCAGACATTTTTAGTATCTCCCTAATTACATTACATCTCTCTTTCAAGGATATATTCAAATAAATTGATTTTAAAATAACCATAAGATATGATAGGTTAGTAATAATGTATACTTCCCCAGATAGTGCTTAGTCATCTGCCAGGGAGAGGGCATCACTCATGATATGGAAGTGGAGATTTTTCAGTAAGTGGCTGAGTTTATTAACTTAGTGTCATCATTACATTTAACCTATGAACATTATTAAATAGAAATGTTATATTTTCTGCATGGATCAACTATATATATATATATATATATATATATATGTTTTACATTTTTTTAGCCAGATTAAGACAGTCTATAGATCAGTAGTCTCATTATACATCTGATAGACTCTTTTGAATGATTAAGGTCATTTACAATTATGAACACTTTTTAAAGATATTGAGTACTTACACAAAGAAAATGGCTTTTTAATTACCGTCCACTATATTCCATTTTAAAAGATAAAAGCAAAGAAAACAGCATAAAGTTCAGGAAATAATTAGATTGGATTAATTTGATGAAATTGGACTCTCCCCTCCTAGAAAATGTCACTTCAAAAAAAAAACACACAGGCTTTTGGATCTCCTACAGAAATAGTGGATTCATGTAGGCTTATATTTTGTTTGCTAAGAGCTTTGTTGTTTCAAATAGTGGTTTAAAATTATGAATTTGTGAGATTTTTAATTACATGCTTCGGCTGGTAATTTCACCATTTTCAACACAAGTCCAGAAAAAAATCCTAGCAATGAAACAGAGAAACCATAGAAGAAAATTTCTGTGACTTTGGTATAGGCATATATTTCTTATGTAGATAATAAAAAGCATTATTCAAAAAGAGATATATTGATGATTTGACCTTCATCTAAATTATGAGTTGTTTATATGTGCTAGATATGAGCCCTTTGTTTATTATATGTGTTATAAATATCTTCTTTGTGAATTACCCTTTTTGTTTATTCATTGGTGACTTTTTATACAAATAAGCTCTTCATTTTGTTGTAGTTTAACTTTATATTTTTGTTTCTGTTTAAGAAATGTTTGCCTTCCTAAAGCCATGAAAATAATATGTTTTGGTTTTATATGTTAGTTTTATTGTTTTAATATTTGAATTTGGATCTATATTACACCTGAAATTGATTGTTATGTATGGTGTGAGGCATAAGCTAAGATTCGATGTCCTTCCCCCCCCAGTTTGGAATCTAAAGGACAAAACACCATTAATTAAAAAGAATGCTGCTTCCCCATTGTTCAGTAGCCCTACATTTGTCACAAAAATGTAATCTTACATATATGGATCTATTTTTGAACTTCAATTCACTTCCAATATTTTTACTTGTCCATACTTGCACAAATATTATACCACCTTGATTATTGTCATTTTACACTACATCTTGGTTTATGGTAGACTACATTTTCTCACTTTGTTCTTTTTCTTCAAGATTTCCTTGGTTATTATTGCCCAAGTTCATATCCATATGTATTTTGAATCATTGTTTCAATTTCTACATATGTGAATATACAAAAAATGCAATCTATGGATCTTTTCTGGGAAGGCCATATTTCTAAAAGAACATAGAGAACCTTCCAATGTATTTTCAGGGGAAGGCCTCCAAATAAGGGTTTCAATTTGAGAAGGGAATTAACAACAGCAAATTCCAACAATACTCTCATTTGAGCCAATTTCAACACAGGTCCAGAAAAAAAAATCCTAGCAATGAAACAGAGAAACCATAGAAGAACAACTGCTTAAAATGGACCTCTGGTGGCATAGTGCCTAAGGCATTTGAGTGCTAACCAGAAGACTGGTGGTTCAAACCCACCAGCCACTCCACTCCTTGGAAGGAAAGTTGGGCAATCTACTTCCGTAGAGATACTGACTCAGAAACCCAAGGACAGGTCGCTATGACTTGGATCTGACTCAAAGGCAGTGCATATATTAAAGAACAAAAAACCAAGTAAAACATTCTCAAGTGGAAACCAAAGCCCATAATGAAATAATCTTTACTTAAGCTAACCCAAGTGAAAAATGCATAAAATATATTCAAAATCAAATTTATTACCTTGTTACGCATATCTATTATTTTGTAGAGAAAGAAAGTAAAAACAAAATGGAATATATTCCAAGATGCAGCTTTATTAGCCTCTAATTACTATGTTGTTGTTGTTGTTGTTGTTTGCCGTAGAGTCGGCCCCGATTCATAGCGACCCCTCCTTGGGTTTCCAAGGCAGTATCACTACGGAAGTAGGATTGCCCAACCTTCCTTCCGAGGAGTGGCGGGTGGGTTTGAACCGCCAGCCTTCTGGTTAGCAGTCAAGTGCCTTAGCCACTATGCTACCAGAGCTCCCCTAATTACTATGGTAAAGTATAAACACACATTTAAATCCAAGAGCATATTCATGACCAGGATTTTTTTTTTCCTAAAGATGGATCTGGCTGAACCCAACTAGATGCTAGAGAATGAGAGATTCCAAGTGATGGTATACCATGGGTGTCATCTAACACAGAGGAGGTGAAGAACTGGAAAGGAAAAGAGGAAATAACCTGTATTAAAGCTGTGTCTGTTTTTCTCTGGGTCAAATGTGGACTTGGGAATCTATACTGAAAGCCCTTATGCTGAGTCCGGCTCAATTTCTCTGGGTATACCAGGAAGCCATCCTTCTTGAGGTAATACCTCCTCAATCAGGTGCTGACAGAAGTGGAGGTGGTTTTCTGGCACTTTTGCTTCATGGTGACATCACACTTCTTTCCATGTTTCTTGTGCAAACCAGACCCAGGAAAGGAAGACAGGCTAAGAGTTATTTCTGATTTCTGCCCTGCTACACAAACTCCCCAGAGATATAGGACAATATTAATACATGAAAAAGTTCCTGCCACATGCACAAATTAAGAAAAAATAGATTATAAATTAGGATTCAGTGAAAATGCCACTAATTACACAAAATAAGGATGTTTAAAATGCACATTCTTTCATAATAATGCAATAACACTAGAAATTAATAATACATTTTTAATGCTGTTCAATTAATTTAAAACACGTTGAAGAAGAAATCAAGAGTATAAACCACATTTGTGTAGGAAAAAGCATTTCATAAGAAAACCCATGAGAAATGGCCTCAACTCTACCCAGAGGTTCAATTTTTGTCTTTGCTTTTATCTTCATAAGAAAGCAAAGATAAAATAAATTAATTCAAGCTTTCAACTAAAAATATGACAAAAAGAAAAAAAATGCTCTAAGGAAAGTAGGAAATATAAGAAAATATAAATGCAGAAATAAATGAGTTAGAAAGGAAAGACACTAGATAAATTAAAGAACTATTTCTTTGTGATAAAATAGACTAATTCTTCTAAACATAATCGGCCAAAATAGGAAAACAGCAAATAGATGTAATAAAAATGTAGAAAGGTATTATCTCTAATAATCATGATATGTAGAAACCAAAAGTGAATTATGCATAAACTACAGATGTTGAATTTCAAAAAATCTATGAAATTGGACTATGTGCTATTAAATATATTAAGTTACAAGAATTTACCTTAATAATCCAGTTGAAAATTTGTTCAAACTTTCAAGACACTGATAAATTGGTAATAGAAAAGCATGTGAAGAACCTACCAATTCTACATCATAAACCTTGTCTTTAAAATCACGTGACAAACTATCTCTCCTTTGTCCCTCTTGAGCAGAAATGTTGAACTCGGGTCACCAAATAACCTGGGTTTCCCTTGGGCTCTTGTCCTCTCATGTATCCTTGTTACTGTCACTCTCGACTTTGAAATGCAGGGAGAAAGAGTTGTAGTTTCAATCTCTTTCCTCAGAAATCACCGGACTTCTTAAACAAAATATGTCCTTCCATATTTTCTGCATACAATGGGGGATTAAGGAAACCACACAGTTGACCAAGTGTCTTGTTAAACCCTTTGTCGGGGGAAAATGTGCGAACCTACCTTAATTTAAACTTATAAAACTGCCAGCCAACTTTCCTACCTGGATTGACAAAGCAAACCATATTGGAGATTTTCATTATTATGGGGCACTATTCAAGTTTATTCCTT
>NW_006921867.1:4424838-4428411 GCF_000298275.1 Orycteropus afer afer
AAGTTTTAAGATCTCGTCTTTAACTCTTTCCTCCTTAAGGTTTCCTTCACTTTGGCCTATTTTTCTGCCTTAAATTACTAGTTCTGTCGCATTCCTTGAGCAAATGCTTAATGCAGTGGCTTTGTGAGAGAGACATGGCCACCTGCTTCCATAAAGACTGAAAGAAAGCCTCTGGGCGCTCACACTGCCAGCACATATATGAAAATTGGAATGATATGCAGATATAAGTACTGCCCCTGCAAAAAGATGACATGCAAATTCGTGAAGTGTTCCATATTTTGGATTAAACAATAAATGTTGAATGTGAAAGAAAAAAGAAAGCAAGCAAGCTCTTTGGGACGATTCTACACATGGAGTCACTATGATTTGAAGACACCTGACAACAACAGCACATTTCTTAGTTCTAAATTGTCTCCGCAATTTGACCCTATCCCTCAGTTTCCTTTCCTTCTGCTGTTCCGACTTCTAACTTGCTATCCTTACTTGAATGCTGCTCACAGCTCATCTCTGTAGAGCTCAGATCACACATTTGTATCCTGATTTGCATTCTCCCTGCTGGCTGTTTTAGCGTGAAGTTATCCCTGCTATCAATAATTTATTTTGGAAAGCCACTTATTCAGAAGAAAGTACTTCTAAGTGAAGTGATACCTTTATTACAATATTTGCTGAGAACAAAGCTCATTTGTAATAAAATTGGCTGTGGTTTAAAAAGGCAAACAAAAGAAAGGACAAAACCCTGTAAAGCCCGGGAAAACTCTACAAAGTAGTTCTTCCTGTCTGCACACCAGCTAAAGTTAAAAATGTAACCGCTTCCATTTGTCTGTGACTTGTTGAAGGTAGTCACAAGATGGAAAACATGTTTCATGTTTCCATTCTCTCATTTCTTTACACTTTCCTGTCTTTGTTGGTGAGCTGTTGTTGTTATGTGTTGTAGAGTCGGAGCCAACTCATAGCGACCCCTCCTTGGGTTTCCAAGGCGGTATCATTACAGAAGTAGATTGCCCAACCTTCCTTTCGAGGAGTGGCTGGTGGGTTTGAACCGCCAGCCTTCTGGTTAGCAATCAAGTGCCTTAGGCACTATGCTACCAGAGCTCCTTGTTGGTGAGCAGCCCCATCATTAGGCATTCTCAGTTCAACACTTCATTCCCTAACCATTCTTCTCACAAATGAAAATATATGATATATGAAATGCTTCATTGAAACTTGTTTGTTGATAAATTTTTCCTTAGGTATAACTAAATCCTAGTCAATCAGTTTTCTTACCAGATATTTGCATTTTTTTAAAAATGATTTTAGGTTTCATTAAATCATGGTAAAAGAATTTCACCATTAGAAATCTGATAGGGAGTTTTCTCCATCTGTAGCACATTACACTGCCCTCCAAAGGTCTTATGATTCTTGTCTTCCCTTCCTTGACTGATCCTAGTTTCAGGCTCTCCCTCCATTGCAATATATCTATGTAGATCGATAGATATAGTGAATTCCAATGGCATTTTAAGTCATATTATGCATTGTACCATTACTTTAAATATTTTAAATATAGCATTAAAATAAACTCTGGACACATAGTCTAGACTTTATAGAAATATGATATAATATTAGCTGACACATTTTTAGATCCATAATAATGCTCAGTACATTGCTCTCATCAATTGTCTATGACAAGGTGGTAAATTGTTACCAAGTAACTTTAAATATACAGTGTGAGATAGCAGAAAGCAAAGAAAATCATTGCTGTACATTATTAAACCACACACCAAACATGAGTATTTAAAAAGCCTAGGGAGAAAATTCAAATGTCAGTTATATCTAAATGTTCACTTAATCATTTCATTGAAAATTGTCACTGAGTTAGACTCAATGGTTGTCAAATGTCACTGATCTGAAAAATGATATAGTGTTCACTCTTCCTAGCATATGCTCTTAGATGAAAAGGGTTTTGAAGTGTTCTTTAAAACTAGTATTTTATTTGTCCTTTAAATATTCAGGAACTTAAATAGCCATATAAAAATATTTCAGATGGTATCAGAAAATAATATCTTTGAATATAAATGATCTCCATATATTATTCAGAAAATCCATTTTTCAAATATATGTTGAAAAATATAAAAAATAATTTATGTTACACTATTCTTATCTTTCACACTAAACTTTCAGTTCACACAATAGTTCTGTAAAATGCCTGCTTCTTATATGCGTTCATTGCTAAGAACTAGAAGAAGTAGATCCTGTTAATTCTATACTGCACCAACTGTAGGGTCATTGCCAAATGAGTCCACATTTTTGGTTCGACCTCCTCATGTGTGAAATGCAGTAATACTAACTGTTCCTATTTAAAAATATTCTTCTATACAAACACAAATATACACAAGCATATTTTATAATCTATAAATTAATATGCAGATGTAAGGTGACATGGATCTTAAATCAAAGCAATTATTCATTTAAAATAATTTCATAAGGTGAGATGTCAGTCATGTAACAACCAAACTCACTGCTGTCGAGTTGGAGCCACTCATAGCAACCCCTCCTTGGGTTTCTGAGGTGGTATCACTACAGAAGTAGATTGCCCAACCTTCCTTCCAGGGAGTGACTGGTGGGTTTGAACCACAAGCCTTCTAGTTAGCAGTCAAATGCCTTAGGTACTATGCCAGCAGAGCTCCTGTCAGTCATATATCTAATTAAATTTTTTTGTTATAGCTAATAGTTCCCAATGTTTTACTTGAAACGAGGATATGTGGCTTAGGCTAAGAAAGCTGTTGTCACACAAGGTTTTCATTGTTGTTAGAATAACATTTGTTATTGCCAGACATAAATAATATTTATAACAAATCAAATTAAAAAGTAGTATATTAAAAAGTGAAGAGCTCTGGTGGTGTAGTGGTTAAGACATTTGGCTCCTAACCAAAATGTCATTGGTTCAAACCCACAAGCCACTCTGTGGAGAGAAGATGAGGCTGTCTGCTTCTGTAAAGATTTACAGCCTTGGAACCCCAATGGGGGTCGCTGTGAGTCAGAATCAACTCAATGGCAGTGAGTTTGGTTTTTGGTTTATAATTGAAAGTATATTATATTTTATCTTATGCCACATATTATGAACTAATTGTTGAGGATAATGTCCATATTCTACAGTGATGCCCTCTAGTACATAATAGTCACAAAACACATTTTGCTGAGTTGACTAATAACTACTTTGGCAAAAATTTGGTTCTGCATTTTATGTTTAAGCAGACTACTTGCATTGAAACTTATTTTGGTATATTTGTTTCAATTATCTTTCACCACTTTAAGAGTTTATATTAACTTAATATTATGCTATTTTCTTTTTATTAATTGTCTCACATGTGTATTGTCAAAGATTTGTGGTAAATAAGTAAAATCATAGTTCCATTAAAAAAGATTCCCTTGTGATAATGTTCTCAAATTACTCAAGGGCTAATTAGGTAAGTTTTTTTTTTTTTGCTACTTTTTGTATAGGGAGCTCTGGTATTGTAGTGCCTAAGGCACTTGACTGCTAACCAGAAGGGTGGCGGTTCAAACCCACCAGCCACTCCTTGGAAGGAAGGTTGGGCA
>NW_006921867.1:4430504-4433577 GCF_000298275.1 Orycteropus afer afer
CTTTTTAAACCTTCAAAATGGTGGCGCTCTCCGGACCGGCAAAAGTCCACAGTTCAGCCCACCTTTCTCTTCAACTTCTCTGTTTGTTCCCCAGACACTGTGCACAGTCCTCCGTGCAGTCCCTGGCTAGCAGGGTGTTTTATAGGTTAATTCTTAGGTCCTACCACCACTCGGGTATCTCCAAACTGTCTGTGCCCTCAGGATCGCTGCCAGACTGCAGCTCTGTATGTCTCCTTTTTTGGTATTTTCATGCTAATTCTTCTGCTAGTTGGGGTTTAGTCCACTTTTATATCCTTCCCTTAAAGGCTCAGGGGTCCAAGATTATCTTCTGTGTCTGTGTTAATTGGTTTCCCTTTTCTTTGTTGGAGAGGGTCTGTGCAGTTTTTCTACCTAGTCCGCCATCTTGTCGGAACTTCTCTATTTCCAATTTTTTAAGGAATTGCCATACTGATTTCCACAGTGGCTGTATCATTTTACAGCCCTAGCAGCAGTGTGTGAGAGTCCCAATCTCTCAACATCCTCACCAGCATTTGTAAAAGCAGGTGTAGTGTCTTCATAGTGAGTAGCCAGAACTAAACTTTATGATATATTCTTGGTCAAAGTGTGCATTTTATAAAGTATTTTCCAATATAAGCTTCTATATTTATATATAATAAAAAATAATATTTGGAATATGTAGCTATGACAAGGAATACAGAAAAATTGTCGGTGTAGACAGGTCCAAAATGGACAATGCAGTACACCCATTAGGTTGTATATATTGAACTATTCATCATTCAATAATAAAAGTTTCAATACATGCATCTCTCAATGGAAAAAAAATGGTATGATTTATGCCCATAAATTTTAAAATTTTAAATAGTGTAAATTTTAAATGTGGTTTAAAAGGACATGCTTCAGGGCAGTAAAACTATTTTGCCTTTTGCATTTTTGATCCTTTAAACATATTATTTTGGAAGGATTATATGAATACTTGAGGAGTTCCTCTTGAATATAGACAAGTCTCTTTAGCTTGACTACATAATGACAGATGTTTTATAAATGGCACTTAAGGTATTTAACAAGAAAATTCTGCTTGTCTCAAATATAGAAGGAATCTCTCAGTTTATATATGCTTTGTGAGAAAGAAATGAATGGGTATGAAAGAACCAAAGAAATAGATGTTCAAAATATGAGTTATAAGTATCAGGAGGGATCTTTAAATTATAAATTCAAATGCATGCGATATATTCCTAATCATTGATTATTATTTAAGATTTAAGTTAAGGAAATCCACCAGAATTTTTAAAGATATTATTTCAAGGTTCCTTACATAATGTGGTCATTCTGTATGATGTTGTTTTGTGATTTGATGTGTAGCATTTTTTGATTGGTTGGACTTGAACACCAACACTCAGATTGTATTTTGTATATTAAGGAACAAAAGTGACTACGCAAAAGGATAAATCTTGAACTCTGACATGATCTGGGAACACCATATCTTTTAAAGCAAACGTGGGAAACCTCCTATCCTTAGCCTAATTTCAACTGGCTGAATAACACAGGATATATTTTTATTAGTGCCAATAACTATGAAGTGTCCTTGTCAGTCATAGTCTGAAAAGGCAGATAACATTTTTTATAAAGATGATGGTTCCTCTATAGAATGAGTGGTGACTTTCAAAAACTTTCTAAGTTAAAACTGTGAATGCTTAAATGATTTACAAAATACGTCCAGGAATGGTTTCCTTATTTCCACCAAAAGTCAAAAAACAAAAATAAATAAGCACACACACACATACACACACACATCAGAAAATCCATTGGAGCTTTATTTCTCAGAACTTTGCCAGAGATATCACAACACTATAACTGCTTTGCTTTTATTTATTTTTCCTTCTCCCCTTTTCTCTGCTTTGCCCTAAGAACTTGCAATTTCATTATTGACTTGATGATTGAAATTATTTTTATGCAAATATTCCTTATTCTAAAGACTGCATGTGCCACCATCTATTTGATGAGCTCACTCTGCTATTCTTCTTTCTGCAAAGCAAATTTAAAATAGTTTATACTTGTTCAGGTCAGTAATTTCCTTTTACTAACCCATCATAATCCAGACTTGCTTCAATTCTTATGGTTTTCTTAAGTGTGCTTAAATCTTGAATATATCAATATAATATATATAAATCCTTTTAGTATAACCACCATGGGATATCTAAATTTATCTTGTAGAAAATTTTGTTGACAATGCTAGAAATTGCATCCATGCCCTTAAGGAACCTGGGACAAAACAAAACAGTGAGGTTTTTTGCCTCTCTTGAATAGCCCAGTGATTAGCAAATTAATGTAGGAGGCAGAATACCTGGAAGTACCAGTACTCTTTGAATTACTTACATATTAAATTGAGGATTACGAAACACAAACTTTTAAGAAAAAGAGATATCTTTGTCTGAATATTAGTATGTTGTTCTTGGTAGGTGCCGTGAAGTCAGTTCTGACTAATAGTGACCCTATGTACAACAGAATGAAACACCCAGTCATGTGCCATCCTCAAAATTGTTGTCATGTTTAAGACCATTGTTTCTGCCACTGTGTCAGTCCATCTCATTGAGGGGCTTCCTCTTTTTTGCTGACTCTCTACTTTACCAAGCATGGTGCTCTACTCCAATAACTGATGCCTCCTGAGAACATGTCCAAAGTATGTTGAGAGGAAGTCTTGCCATCTTTGTTTCTAAGAAGCATTCTGGCTGTACTTCTTCCAAGACCGATTTGTTCTTCTCACACTCCCTAGTATATGCAATATTCTTTGTTAACACCATCATTCAAAAACATCAGTTCTTCACACTTCTTTATTCTTTGTCTAGTTTTCACATGCATAATGAGGCTATTGAAGATACCATGTCTTGGGTCAGGTGCACCTCAGTTCTCAAAGTGATATCTTTGCTTTTTAACACTTTAAAGAGTTTTTTTTGTGTGAGATTTTCCCAGTGCAATACATCACTTGATTTTATGACAGCTTCCTCAATGAGCATTGATTGTGGACCAAACTAAGATGAAATCCTTGACAACTTCAGTTTTTTTTTCTCTTTTTTTC
>NW_006921867.1:4434108-4437113 GCF_000298275.1 Orycteropus afer afer
TACTTGTGTGTGATAATAATGATATTGTTCGATAACTTCCACTTTCTGTGGGATCACCTTTCTTTGGAATGGGTGCAAATATGAATCTCTTCAGTTGGTTGTCCAGGTAGCTGTCTTCCAGATTTCTTGGCATAGATGAGTGTGCACTTCTCGTGTTTCATCCCTTTGTTGAAATGTCTCAAATTGGTACTCTGTCAATTCCTAGAACCTTGTTTCTCCCAAATGTCTTCAATGAAGCTTGGACTTCTTCCTTCAATACCATTGGTCATATGCTATCTCCTGAAATGAATGAATGTCAACCATTTCTTTTTGGTACAGTGACTCTGTGTAATCCTTCCATATTCCATTGATGCTTCCTGCACCATTCAATATCTTGCCTATAGAACTCTTCAGTAGTGCAACTCCAAGTTTGAACATTTTCTTCAGTTCTTTCACCTTGAGAAATTCTGGGCATGTTCTTCCTTTTTGTTTTTCTAACTCCAGGTCTTTTGCACATTTCATTATCATACCTTAAGCCACCCTTTGAAATTTTCTGTTCACATGTTTTACTTCATCATTTCTTCCATTCACTTTAGCTATTCTCCATTCAAGAGCAAATTTCAGAGTCTCTTCTGACTTCCATTCTGGTCTTTTCTTTTATACACTTCCAATGAACTTTTGTTTTCTCGTGTGGTCTTTGGTCATTACTGTTCAGTTTGTCGAATCTATTCTTGTGATAACATTTGTATGGAAACACAAATTAAATTCACTCCACTGACAACATAACTCCATTTTAAAAGACAATTTATTATGTGTTCCAAGCATTTTTTAAAATCTGCTTATTCTAACTCTGAGGATATTTTCTAAGAAATGGCATTTAAGTATACTAGTGGAGCCACTATAAGCTTCCATTATGTCAAGGCTAATGGTGAGATTCTCTAGAGTGACATTCCAAAAAAAGCATCTTGCACAACTAACTGCAAAAATTCTGAGTCATCTAAAGTATATATTGAGCAAAGTCTTAACCCTGTTTGCAGAAATTCCTAAATCCTATCTTTGTGTGTAGGTGATCTTATTTATAAAAATAAAACATGCTACTCTGGTAGCATAGTGCCTAAGACACTTGACTCTAACCAGAAAACTGGCAGTTCAAACCCACCAGCCACTCCTTGGAAGGAAGGTTGGGCAGTCTACTTTCATAGTAATACCACCTCAGAAACCCAAGGAGGGGTCGCTATGAGTCAGGTCTGACTCGACAGCAAATAACAACTAATTTTCACACACAATATAAATTTTCACACCTATTCATTTGGTATTAGACGTTTATATATTGACTTTCATTCTTTTCATTCAAGAAACTAGAACTTTGGCAAATCCTTAGTGACCCCAATATTTAATTGCCTAAAATCTGATGCTTGTCATAACACTGACATACACAGTTATTCCATTTATTTACATATATATCAAATCAATGATTTTTGTTTTGCTTACTATACAGTGATATATTTGCTTAATACATATTTTCACAGATTTTAATTTTTGTTTTCCTTTTTTTATGCTTATTCAGAAACTAGGTTGGTGAGAATACTTGAAAGATATAATTTCATAGTCCCACCACTAGATATATATCCTAAAGAAGTGAGAGCCAGGGCATGAATAGATATATGCATACCCATGTTCATCGCAGCAGTGTTCACAATAGCAAAGAGATGGAAACCTCGTAAGTGTCCATCAACGGATAAATGGATAACCAAACTATGGTATATAGACACAATTCTTTAATATGCAATATTAGTGAATAATGAAGAATCTGTGAAACACGTTAAAACGTGGATGACCTTGGAAGATATTGTGCTGAGTGAAATACGTCAATCATAGAAGGGCAAATATTGTATGAATCTACTATTATAAAAAGTCAAGGAAAGGTTTACATGTGGATGGAAACTTTCTTGTTGGTTACCTGGGAAGGGATGGGAGGAGACAGAAAATTGCTAGCTAGGTAAGACACATGTACTGATTTGGGTAAGAAGAAAGGCAATATACCAAAAGTGAGTGACCAACACAATATCACTAAGGAAAAGGAAGACAGAGAGGTGTACAAGAGGTACAGACAACAAAGATGCATAATATTACATACACAATACTGCATCATCGGTAATAAGAAGCATTGATCTACAGGCAGATGTATAAGTAGGCAGGGAAGATGATCAAGTATTGGTTGGCAAACAAGAATATACCTGTGACCATATATAGGTGTGGCAGAGAATATTTCTATATCTGTATGTGCTGTAAAAATGTCCATATGTATAATAAAGCAAGCCTCGAGCAAATTTATGATAATTTCTTAGCCACAACCAGACACCTTGATGGAGTAAGTTTCTGGGCCTGTGGGCTCTCAGGACCATGGTTGTGGGGTACATAAAGCTCAATTGGTGTAACATAGTACATAAAAACTTTGTTCTGCATCCTATTTTGGTGAGTAGCAAGTAGAGTCTTAAAAGCTTGTGTGCAGCCATCTAAGATGCAGCTATTGGTCTGTCCTCATCTGGAGCAAAGTTCAAGGAACTACTGGACCATGGGAACCCTAGCTTACACAACCTCAAGACCAGAAGTAGATAGTGCCTAGCTACCAATGCCAACAACTTAGAAAGGAATCAAAATTAGAGATCTTGGATAGAATGGGAGAAAAATGTGGGGAAAAAAAAAAACAAACTCAAAAGCATAAAAAATACCAGGTTTACTGGTCTGTTACAGACTGGTGAAACCCTGAAGACTATGGTACCTAGTCACCCTTTGGGCCTGGAAGTGAACTCACTCCCATGGTTTAACCTTCCACCAAACAATAGACAGGCCTACAAGGTAGCATAGTGCCTAAGCCATTTGACTGATAACCAGAAGGCTGATGGTTCAAATCCACCAGCCCCTCCTTGGAAGGAAGATAGGGTGATCTATTTCCATAGTGATACTTCCTCAGAAACCCAAGGAGGGGTTGCTATGAGTCGGATCAGACTCGACAGCAGTGAGTT
>NW_006921867.1:4437268-4438502 GCF_000298275.1 Orycteropus afer afer
GAATTGGGAATAGAGTTGTTATACTGTGGCTCAAATCAGTGTCACAAAACAAAATGTACATGGACTATTCAATAGACAATGAAATTTCTCTGTAAGTTTTCACCCAAATCACAATAAAAAGTTTCAAAAAAGTGTTAAAACTTCAGGCAGAGATTGAAGAGGTACGATCACAAGCCAAGGAGCACCTAAAGCTATAAGAAACTGGAGGAGACAAAGAAGGACCTATCCCTAGAGCCTTCAGAGAGAGTATGGCCCTGTTGATAGTCCTGAATTCATTCTCACCTCCAGAACTGTGAGGGAATAAATTTCTCTTGTTTTAACCCATTCACTTTGTGGGGTTTTGATACAGAGGCCTAAGGAAACTCATATACTCCTCAGTGAGAATTCTTGTTCACAATGAAGAATGGAGGTATTTTCAGATTTTGTTCATTCAACTCAAATATTGGATGCTCACTGTCACAGTGGTATGGATTACAGTGGTGATGGTATTTAGCCTGCCTTGCAAGATTTATCATCTTTCTTATTTTGGTAACAGATTCTTTTTTTCTAGCCACAGTTTGGGCACGTGGCCCAGGACTGGAGTAAATTATCTTATCTTCCCATTAAGGTGTTTGGGCAAAGAGGTGATTCCTTTGGTTGTATGTAGGACCAGTTGGAATCCTTCCCTGGATTTGCTACTTACATGCTGGGAGAAAGAAACTTAAGTGGAAAAGAAGTAGCTACACTGGGCTTGGGGGTGATGTCTTCCCCATCCCATGAGAAGGACTTTTGCAATGACAATCTATTAAACTCACAAAGAGAAGCAGTGTCAAGTTGAAATCCCAGTAAATAAGATGTCCTGGTGGTGGTGTCCCTTGAATTCTCAAATTCTGCATCCTTTTCTTAGATTCAGTGAGCTACCAACTATCAAAGACTGGTAGCTCACTGAATCTAAGAAAAGGATAAATACTATTTTCTATAACCTAAAAAAAGGAAACATAGTTAAAACCCACCAGCCACTCCTCGGAAGGAAGATGGGGCAATCTACTTCCGTAGTGATACTGCCTCCCAAACCCAAGGAGGGGTCGCTATGAGTCGGGTCCGACTCGACGGCACATAACAACAACAACAACATTAGAAAAAAAGTATGTAAAAGAAAAGAGTCAGACCATTGTACAGTGCAGTGATGATTATTTAAGAGTAGGTCTTGATAATTAAATAAATATATATATATATATATATACATATATATATA
>NW_006921867.1:4438712-4441570 GCF_000298275.1 Orycteropus afer afer
ATATGCCGTCGAGTCGGACCCGACTCATAGCGACCCCTCCTTGGGTTTCCGAGGCAGTATCATTAAGGAAGTAGATTGCCCCATCTTCCTTCCGAGAAGTGGCTGGTGGGTTTGAACCGCCTATGTTAATTAATGTAATTTCTTCTCAGCCAGTAGTTGAAGAAGAGATGCAAAGTAAAATTCAAAATAAAACATTATTCCTGTGTTTATGATTGTGTGCAATATACATTAATGTGGAGAGAGCCTAATAAGTCACTTCATGAGGAAATCTCTAAATTTAATTCAAGAGTTATAACTCATATGTAGACCTGGTTTGGGGAATAGAATCCTCTCTTTTTAGTTGGAGCCATGGCTTTGGAAATAAAGACTGCATTTACCAATTTGGAGTGACCATGTGACTACGTTTTGGCCAATTTGATATCTAGGAAAGTCTCCTTGAAGAGTATGTTGAGGGAGTCCCTCCCTCCCAACTTTTCTTCTTCCCATATACTGAAATGTGCATGTGATAGCTTGAGCCACCTTGGACCATGAAGTGGGAGCCACAGGTTGAGGGACATCAAGAGAAGGAGCCCAGGTTCTAAATGATTATGAAGGTGCTCATCTTTGTTGATCTCTGGACTTTGTTGATATGAGAAAAATGAACTTCAATCTTGTTTAAGCCACTGTTGAGAGAGAGAGGAAATAAATTGCCTCAAAAAAAGACAGAAAGAAAAAAAGAGAGGTATGAACACTCATGTATTTCTGTAAAATAACAGTTTTGCTTGGGCATATTTATTAAGAAATTAAAATATATTTAAAAGAAATATGTAACACTTACCACATATATTAGCATATAGGGACCACACAAAGGTAATAGTGGTTATATTTCCTGTAATACAACTACAGGATGAAGAATACCCACTAATGACAACATTTTTGTGTTCTAAGTACTTAGATCAGTTTCTGGCTTATAGTAAAAAAGATATTAATTGAATGAATGAGTCAACCAATCAATTGATAAATGTATAGGGACCTTTCCTTATGGACATGCTGTTCCTCTCTATTATCACATGTAGAATCAACAGAAGAATTATAGATTGTGGTGCTTTCTCACTCTTCAGTTATCGATCTCCACTGGGATCCTTACTGTCCCTTCAAATGGTTAACATGCTTGGCTTCTAACCAAAAGGTTGGAGGATGAGTCCACCCAGAGGCATCTAGGAAGAAAGATCTGGTGATCAACTTCTGAAAAATCAGCCATTGAAAACTCTGTGATGCACGGTTCTACCCTGCATCATATGGGATCACCATGACTCGGAATTGACTCCATGACTACTGGTTACTAAATTCTGATTGGAAGAAAGGAACAATTGGGGATGGGCCAAGTACAGTAAATAGGGAGAGAAATCTGAGCTTATTTTCAATCCTCATCCCCGGCTCTGTCAGTTTCACTTTCATTCTCTATAGACCTTAAACTGAAGTCTCCTATTTGCTTTATTGTGTTATTTCTCCTTTTAATATTTCCCTTGATGGTTATTAATATATATATTTTTAATTTGAGATAATTGCAGACTCATATGCAGTGTTAAGAAATAATTCAGAGAGATCTTGTGTACCCTTATCCTGTTTCCCACAGTGGTAACATCTCAAAATTATAGTGTACTATCACAACTCAAATATTGACATGGATACAATCCACTGATCATATTCAGATTTCCCTGGTACTTGTGGGTGTGTGCAAGCGCATTTAGTTCTATCCACCATTCTCATGTGTGGGTTCATGTATCCACCCTCACAGTCAAGATACAGAAATAATTCCATCACAAAAAGGGTCCTTCATGTAGCCCATTTATAATCACATCTACCTCTCTCATCTACCTATTCTCAGGCAATTAATAGTTTGTTCTCCATTCCTATGATTTTGTGTTTTTAAGACTATTATGTAAATGGAAGCATACATTATGTAACCTTTTGGGATAGGCTTTTTTATTTTCTTTCTTTCTCTCCGGGTAACACTGTTGAGATTCATCTAAGTTGCTGCGTGTAACAATATCATGTTCCTTTTTTTGCTAAGTAGTCTTTTGCAGTGTGGATGTACCACAATTTGTTTAACCACTCACCCTTGAAAAACATCTTGGTTGTCTTCACTTTTTGGCTACTATGAATACATTTGCAATGAAAATTTTCATATAGGTTTTTTTGCGAATGCATAAGTTCATGTCTCTGGGATAAATGCCTAAAAGTACATTTTCTGGGTCATATGGTAACCACATTTTTAGTTTCCTAAGAAAATGCCAGTCTTTTACCAGAAGGGCTGTACCATTTTGCACTCCAAACAGCAATGTATGAGTGATCCAGTTTCTCCACTTCCTCACTATCATTTGGTGTTGTCACTAGATGTTTTATTTTGTTTTGCCATTGTGATAGGTGTGAATGGTAGGAGCATCAAGGGCAGGAGACATAGGGATCTGTCTTGACAGAAGAAACCCTGCCAACTTTTGATTTCTAAATCTAGTCCTGGATAGAGAAAAGAAAGAGCTGGAATTGGATCCATTGCTTATTAGAGTTCTAATGCAGTGAAACTCAGAGCTGGAACTTGACAGGGCTGCCCTGTATTTCTGGGTCTTGCCAGTGTTCAGCCTTTGACAAGGTGCACTCTTACCACTTTTCTGTTGTTCTCTATTAGTGGAAAATACTGGAGTTTTCCTTCTCTGACAAGTTTCTGCTATCCAAACCAAGTGCCATTGAGTCGATTCTGGCACATAGAGACCCTACAGGACAGAGTAGAACTCTACCCCATAGGGTTTCCAAGGCTGTAAATCTTAATGGAAGCAGACTGCCTCATTTGTCTCCTGTGGAATGGCTGGTGGGTTCAAACA